>NC_092272.1:10455436-10532936 GCF_036320965.1 Panulirus ornatus | reverse complement strand
CCTCTTCTCTGTTTACCAAATCATTTTCCCTAACCCTCTCACTTTGCACACCACCTCGACCAAAACACCCTATATCTGCCACTCTATCATCAAACACATTCAGCAAACCTTCAAAATACTCACTCCATCTCCTTCTCACATCACCACTACTTGTTAACACCTCCCCATTAGCCCCCTTCACTGAAGTTCCCATTTGTTCCCTTGTCTTACGCACTTTATGTACCTCCTTCCAAAACATCTTTTTATTCTCCCTAAAGTTTGCTGATACTCTCTCACCCCAACTCTCTTTTGCCCTCTTTTTCATCTCTTGCACCTTTCTCTTGACTTCCTGCCTCTTTATTTTATACATCTCTCACTCATTTGCATTATTTCCCTGCAAAAATCATCCAAATGCCTCTCTCTTCTCTTTCACTATCAATCATACTGCCCTTATTCATCCCCATCGCCACCCAGCCACACATGAAATGATAACCACTTCCCGCGCATGCGCACGAGGTAGCGCTAGGAAAAGACAACAAAGGCCACATTCGTTCACACTCAGTCTCTACCTGTCATGTATAATGCATTGAAACCACAGCTCCCTTTCCACATCCAGGCCCCACAAAACTTTCCATGGTTTACCCCAGATGCTTCACATGCCCTGGTTCAATCCATTGACAGCACGTCGACCCCGGTATGCCACATCATTCCAATTCACGCGCACCTTCATAGAACATACAAAACTCCAACAGCCAGGTTCGAACCAGGGGCGATCATAGCCTACCCGTAGCGCTCCCACCTGTTGCACAGGGGTCCCGGGTTCGATCCTGACTGTCTGAGGTTTGTATGTTCTATGTACACACACACATATATATATATATATATATATATATATATATATATATATATATATATATATATATATATATATATAATTGGAAAGGATCGCAATTTTGCGCGTGATCAAGTATATTCCTAAGAGTCCACGGGGAAAATGAAACACGACAAGTTCCCAAGTGCACTTTCGTGTAATAATCACATCATCAGGGGAGATTCAAGAGAGAAATATAACAGTAAGTTGATATACAACGAAGAGACGAAGCTAGGACGCCATTTGATAAACATGCATGCATATATATATATGTATGCATATATATATATATATATATATATATATATATATATATATATATATATATATATATATATATATATATTTCTTTTTTGCTTTGTCGCTGTCTCCCGCGTTTGCGAGGTAGCGCAAGGAAACAGACGAAAGAAATGGCCCAACCCACCCCCATACACATGTATATACATACGTCCACACACGCAAATATACATACCTACACAGCTTTCCATGGTTTACCCCAGTCGCTTCACATGCCTTGATTCACTCCACTGACAGCACGTCAACCTCGGTATACCACATCGCTCCAATTCACTCTATTCCTTGCCTTCCTTTCACCCTCCTGCATGTTCAGGCCCCGATCACACAAAATCTTTTTCACTCCATCTTTCCACCTCCAATTTGGTCTCCCTCTTCTCCTCGTTCCCTCCACCTCCGACACATATATTCTCTTGGTCAATCTTTCCTCACTCATTCTCTCCATGTGCCCGAACCATTTCAAAGCACCCTCTTCTGCTCTCTCAACCACGCTCTTTTTATTTCCACACATCTCTCTTACCCTTACGTTACTTACTCGATCAAACCACCTCACACCACACATTGTCCTCAAACATCTCATTTCCAGCACATCCATCCTCCTGCGCACAACTCTATCCATAGCCCACGCCTCGCAACCATACAACATTGTTGGAACCACTATTCCTTCAAACATACCCATTTTTGCTTTCCGAGATAATGTTCTCGACTTCCACACATTCTTCAAGGCTCCCAGAATTTTCGCCCCCTCCCCCACCCTATGATCCACTTCCGCTTCCATGGTTCCATCCGCTGCCAGATCCACTCCCAGATATATATATATATATATATATATATATATATATATATATATATATATATATATATATATATATATATATATATTCCTAAGAGTCCACGGGGAAAAATGATACACGATAAGTTCTCAAGTGCACTTTCGTGTAATAATCACATCATCAGGGGAGACACAAGAGAGAAATGTAACAGTCAGTTATAGGGAATCAGTGATGGATTGCGCAAAAGATGCTTGTGGCATGAGAAGAGTGGGAGATGGGTTGATTAGAAAGGGTAGTGAGTGGTGGGATGAAGAAGTAAGAGTATTAGTGAAAGAGAAGAGAGAGGCATTTGGACGATTTTTGCAGGGAAAAAATGCAATTCAGTGGGAGATGTATAAAAGAAAGAGACAGGAGGTCAAGAGAAAGGTGCAAGAGGTGAAAAAAAGGGCAAATGAGAGTTGAGGTGAGAGAGTATCATTAAATTTTAGGGAGAATAAAAAGATGTTCTGGAAGGAGGTAAATAAAGTGCGTAAGACAAGGGAGCAAATGGGAACTTCAGTGAAGGGCGCAAATGGGGAGGTGATAACAAGTAGTGGTGATGTGAGAAGGAGATGGAGTGAGTATTTTGAAGGTTTGTTGAATGTGTTTGATGATAGAGTGGCAGATATAGGGTGTTTTGGTCGAGGTGGTGTGCAAAGTGAGAGGGTTAGGGAAAATGATTTGGTAAACAGAGAAGAGGTAGCAAAAGCTTTGCGGAAGATGAAAGCCGGCAAGGCAGCAGGTTTGGATGGTATTGCAGTGGAATTTATTAAAAATGGGGGTGACTGTATTGTTGACTGGTTGGTAAGGTTATTTAATGTATGTATGACTCATGGTGAGGTGCCTGAGGATTGGCGGAATGCGTGCATAGTGCCATTGTACAAAGGCAAAGGGGATAAGAGTGAGTGCTCAAATTACAGAGGTATAAGTTTGTTGAGTATTCCTGGTAAATTATATGGGAGGGTATTGATTGAGAGGGTGAAGGCATGTACAGAGCATCAGATTGGGGAAGAGCAGTGTGGTTTCAGAAGTGGTAGAGGATGTGTGGATCAGGTGTTTGCTTTGAAGAATGTATGTGAGAAATATTAGAAAAGCAAATGGATTTGTATGTAGCATTTATGGATCTGGAGAAGGCATATGATAGAGCTGATAGAGATGCTCTGTGGAAGGTATTAAGAATATATGGTGTGGGAGGCAAGTTGTTAGAAGCAGTGAAAAGTTTTTATCGAGGATGTAAGGCATGTGTACGTGTAGGAAGAGAGGAAAGTGATTGGTTCTCAGTGAATGTAGGTTTGCGGCAGGGGTGTGTGATGTCTCCATGGTTGTTTAATTTATTTATGGATGGGGTTGTTAGGGAGGTGAATGCAAGAGTTTTGGAAAGAGGGGCAAGTATGAAGTCTGTTGGGGATGAGAGAGCTTGGGAAGTGAGTCAGTTGTTGTTCGCTGATGATACAGCGCTGGTGGCTGATTCATGTGAGAAACTGCAGAAGCTGGTGACTGAGTTTGGTAAAGTGTGTGAAAGAAGAAAGTTAAGAGTAAATGTGAATAAGAGCAAGGTTATTAGGTACAGTAGGGTTGAGGGTCAAGTCAATTGGGAGGTGAGTTTGAATGGAGAAAAACTGGAGGAAGTGAAGTGTTTTAGATATCTGGGAGTGGATCTGGCAGCGGATGGAACCATGGAAGCGGAAGTGGATCATAGGGTGGGGGAGGGGGCGAAAATTCTGGGAGCCTTGAAGAATGTGTGGAAGTCGAGAACATTATCTCGGAAAGCAAAAATGGGTATGTTTGAAGGAATAGTGGTTCCAACAATGTTGTATGGTTGCGAGGCGTGGGCTATGGATAGAGTGGTGCGCAGGAGGATGGATGTGCTGGAAATGAGATGTTTGAGGACAATGTGTGGTGTGAGGTGGTTTGATCGAGTAAGTAACGTAAGGGTAAGAGAGATGTGTGGAAATAAAAAGAGCGTGGATGAGAGAGCAGAAGAGGGTGTTTTGAAATGGTTTGGGCACATGGAGAGAATGAGTGAGGAAAGATTGACCAAGAGGATATATGTGTCGGAGGTGGAGGGAACGAGGAGAAGAGGGAGACCAAATTGGAGGTGGAAAGATGGAGTGAAGAAGATTTTGTGTGATCGGGGCCTGAACATGCAGGAGGGTGAAAGGAGGGCAAGGAATAGAGTGAATTGGAGCGATGTGGTATACCGGGGTTGACGTGCTGTCAGTGGATTGAATCAGGGCATGTGAAGCGTCTGGGGTAAACCATGGAAAGATGTGTAGGTATGTATATTTGCGTGTGTGGACGTATGTATATACATGTGTATGGGGGTGGGTTGGGCCATTTCTTTCGTCTGTTTCCTTGCGCTACCTCGCAAACGCGGGAGACAGCGACAAAGCAAAAAAAAAAAAAAAAAGTTGATATACAACGAAAATACGTAGCTAGGACAGCATTTGCTAAACATGCGATTGTCCAAGACAGACAACGAGAGTATAATAAACTTGCTATGTTGACAAGGTGATTTGTTTACAATTTTATCAACAATAAAGTTATCCATTTTGTATAGGCCTTCACTAATAATAAGGTTGTAATTCTTTGTGTATTCAATAATAGAAGATTCAATGATATTTCTCGTGGTACTGGAGAGTTGATAATTGAGATGGCACTACTCCAGTCAATACAATGATCATAGTTTACTAACTCTATATAGGAAGATAAAATGCCTCATACGTGGTCAGTCGCCAAGTGATCCTGAACTCGAGCGCAGATCATCATGATTCATGGGTGGGCAGGTCAACCATTGCTGTGGAGAGATTAATGATATTTTCTGAGACTTTGGTAAAGTATACAAACAATTCCATCCATCATGCTAGTATATCTCCTCGTATATTCTATACATATCATGGACTTCTTTATTGAGTTTTCTCAAACTCAAGATCTGCTCGGATGTTTTCTCAAACTCGAGATCTGCTCGGATGTTTTGTCAATAAACTCAAACTCTGCTCGGATGTTTTCAGAAATCATACGAAAATAAACCTCAAAATTCTATCAATATTCCGTCGGGTTCTGTTGTCATTGTTCACATCATCTTTCAGGACTTTTAGTGGCAATCATGTGTCGTATTTACAGTCTTCGATTTTGTTTACTCTTGACATTACTGATCTTTTCCATATTTCCGATCAGTATCGTTGATTACTCCTTGTGTGGTAGTTTAATGCAGAGGAAGTTGATACCACACATGACGACTCCTCGTTGACTCTTGTTGTGGCAACATCACAGCTAGAGGCATTTTCACCACCTGATGTGACCCATGTGGTCAAAGTTGCACCCGGTTAATAACATGGGAACCAAGTGGTTGAGGTTACACCAGTTTGACTAAAGAGGTCGGGGTCATATCGAGGCCAAAACTTAATCATGTGGATGGGATCACATCAGAGGGTGACCCAAGTGCTCAGGGGTCACGGGCAGGTCACAACATGAGAGCCAAGCGGTTGGGGGTCACATGTGGCCAATTGGTTTGGATAACACCTAAGTCTAATCAAGAGAACCAAAAGCTGGGATCACATCAGGATGACCAAATTTTGTTTTCCGCTTCTCCATCTTCCCTCCACCTCTGACACACATATCCTTTTTGTCAATCTTTCCTCATTTATTCTCTCCGTGTGTCCAAACCATTTCAACATACCCTCTTCTCGCAGTTTACCTATCACACCATATACTCTTAAGACCTTTCACTGAGCATCTCTATTAACCCTATCATATGCCATCTCCAGCTCCATAAGTGCTACATACAAATCCACATGTTTTTCTAAGTATTTCTCACTATATTCTTCAAAGCAAACACCTGATCCATACATTCTCTACCACTTCTGAAACCACACTGCTCTTCCCTAATCTGATGCTCTGTATATGCCTTCACCCTCTCAATCAATACCCTCCCATACAATTTTCCACGTATACTCAACAATATTATACCTCTGTAGTTTAAACTCTCAACTTCATCCCCTTAGCCTTTGTACAATGGCACTATACATGCATTCCACCAATCCTTAGGCCCTTCACCATGATCCATACATGTATTGAATATCCTTACCAACCAATCAACAACACAGTCACCTACTTTCTTAATAATTCAACCGCAATACCATACACTCCCACCATCCTGCCGGATTCCATCTTCCGCAAGGCTTTCACCACCTCTTTTCTCTTCACCAAACCACTTTCCCTGACTCTTTCACCTCGCACACCAACCCGACCAAAACACCCTACATTTGCCACTCTATCACCAAACACTTTCATCAATCCTTCAAAATACTCACTCCATCTCCTCGTCACTCCATATCTCCCTGTTATCACTTCCCCTTTTGCCCCCTTCGCCGATGTTCCTATTTGTTCTTTTATCTTACGCACGTTATCTACCGCCTTTCAAAACATCTTTTTATGCTCCCCAAAGATTGATTATATTCTCTCACCTCAACTCTCATTTGCCCTCTTTTTTCAACCCCTGCACCTTCCTCTTGACATCCTGCCACTTTCTCTAATACATCTCCCAGTCTTTTGCACTCCTTCCCTGTAAGTTCCGTTCAAATGCCTCTCTTTTCTCATACGCTAATAACTTTCCTTCTTCATCCCACTACTCACAACCCTCTCTAATCTGCTCACCTTCCACATTTCTCATGCCACAGGTATCTCTTGTGCAAGCCATCACTGCTGCCCTAAATGCCTCCTATTCCTCACCCACTCCCCTCACTTCATTTGCTCTCACATTTTGCTATTCAATATTTCCTGGTATTTCTTCACACAAATATTTCCAAGCTCACTTACTCTCACCACTCTCTCTTCTCCCCAACATTCTCTCCTCTTTCTTGGAAACCTCTGCAAATCTTCACCTTCGCCTCAACAAGATAGTAATCAGACATCCCACCAGCTTTCCCTCTCAGCACATTTACATACATATTATCACTTATACCTAAGGATAGGGGAGAGAGAAGACATTTTCGCTGTTTCCCACGTTAGTGAGGTAGCAACATGAAAAGATGAAGAAAACGCTTCATTTTCTCACATCCATTCTTTAGCCGTCATGTGTGATTCACTGAAACCATAGCCACCTATCCACAACCAAACCACAGAGTCTTCCAATGTTTCCATTGCTGCTTCATATGTCCTTCAACGGTCCAGTTTTAGCACATCGTCCCCATAACACTACATCGTATCAACTCACTCTATCCCGTGCATGCCTTTCACCACCCTGCAGGTCCAGATCCTGAGCACTCGGTAACTTTTCCACTTCAACCTTCTAACTCTACTTTGGTCTTCCCCTGTTCTCTATTCCCTCCACTTCTGATGCATATATCGTCTTTGCCAACCTATCCTCGTTCACTCTCTGTACTCAAACCCTTTCAACGTACCCTCATCAGTTCTCTCAATGATACTCTTCTCATTATTGCATATTTCTCTTACCCACACCCTATCATAACTTACTCGATCAACCTTCTTCACACGGCATTTGTACTCAATCATCTCAATTCCAACAAATTTTTCATCTATAGGCCATGCTTCGCACACATACAACATCGCAAGAACTGATATGCCTTGAAGCATACCCATTTTCGCCAACTAGTATAATGACCTCTCTTTCCGCACATTCCTTACTGCTTCCAGAAACCTCATCCCCTTACCCATCCTATGATTCACCCTCCACTTCCATGGTTCCATCTGCTGCCATGTCCACTCCCAGGTATCTAAAGCGCTTCACTTTCTCCGGGAATTCCCATTCAAACTCGCACTCAAACCAACATTTCTCGCCGTCCTGCTCAACCTGATTACCTTGCTGTTACTTGCCAGTACCTCTCGGCTGCTTCCTTCCGCTCTCTTTCAAACTCGGACACCAGCCTTTACAGTGTCTATCTTGAGTTTGCAACCAGAATCGTGTCATCTCCAGGCAACATTTGACTCTCCTCCCAGGCCCCCAACCTCAACATATCGTAGATTCTCCCCTCTTTCCAACACCCTCGCTTTACTTCCCTCATCAAACCTTACATAAACAGATTAAAAAGCCATGGCCATATCAAACATCCCTGACGCAGGCCTACCTTCACTTGTCAGAACAACTCCCATTTTTCCACTTCCTACCAGCACAAACGCCTTACTCTCCTGTCAGAAATTCCTTGCCTTATCTAGGGCTTTCCTCTGACACCATCTATGAACAGCACATTCCATTAGGTCTGTCTCTTAACCCAACATAGGTTTTCCGCATGTCCATAAACGCAACAGACAAATGCCCAACTTTCTTCAAAAATTTCTTGAAATTTCTTCAAAGCAAACCTTGTGTCCAGACTTTCTCGACCACTCATGAAGCCACATTGTTCATGTCTAATCTGATGATCTATGTATTTCTCCATGTTCTCAGTTATCACTCTCCCATACAACTTACCAGGTATACCCAAAATTTACTTTCATCCCCTTGTCTTTACATAATGGCACTATACTGGCATTCTGCTAGTACATATACTGAAGATCTTAACTCATCAGTCTACAATACTATCATTCCCTTTCTTGAGAATTTCCACTTCAGTTCCATTTACTCCTGCCGCTTCACCGCACTTCATCTTACACAAGTCTTCTTACTCAACCATCCACCATGATTCTTCCGCTCCTCATGCCACCTCACCAGAGCGCCCATCTGCCATCCTCTCATTAAACACAGTCAAAAGTCCTTCAAAGTCGTCATTCATCTTTTCACCTCGTTTATGGTACAATTCTCCCATTTGTTCTCACATTATCTTCTTCCAAAGCATTTTCTTATTATCCCTCAAGTATACCAATACTTTCACACCCCATTTTTCATTTGCCCTCTTCTTAAGCCCTGCACCTTCCTCTTCACCTCATGCCGTTATCTCTTGCACACTTACCAGTCACTTGCACACATTCCCTGCAGATGCCACTCATACACAGCTTTTCACCAGTATCTTAACTTCCTCAGCCCATTTCCCTCTGACGTACACGCACATACCACCTTCCCAATACCACACAAGTAATACTTCCCGTGAATACATTCCATTTTGCCCGTTACCTTTGTTTCATATTATCTTATGCCGCTCTTCATTCAGTCTCTCTCGGAGTCTCTGCACACAAAACTGTTTCCTAAGCTAACCCATTTTCACCACCTCACTTATGTAATCTCTTCTTATCCTACAGACACTGAAAAATTTCACACTCGCCTCCGCCATCAGACGCCCCACCACCTGCCCCTTTTAGCACGTTCACATCCAGTAGTCTCTCCTTTGCATGTTTATCAAGTAGTGCATAACCCAATGATGTCCGCTAACCTCCAACTAAACTCGATCATTTATCCTTTCATGTACTTTCTTACAACCCGGTTACCTATCCATTCTTCAGCACACAAGTTGACAAGCTGTTCATCATTTTCTTTTAAACCGAGTGTTCCATGCACCACAGTTATACCCTCAATGGACGCTTCAACCAAACTTTCATCCAAATTTCCCACCAGCAAGACTCGACACCTCATAACAAGCACTCGCTCAGCTCCTCCCAGGAAACTCGCCTCTCTTCTTCACCACTAGGTACTTAACCACTGATAATCATCTTTTGTAATCCATTTTCATTCTCACCCACATCTCTCTAAAACTTATTTCCTTACATTCTTGAACTTATCTCCATAACTCTTCCTACATAAGAAGCGACACTCTCTCCTTTGTTCTCTTCCTCCCACTAGCCCCTGACTATACCTCTTGAACATTACCACACTAGCCTTCCTCCTGTCCTTGAATATCGTCTCAGTTAGAGCAAGAACATCAGGTTCCTCTCCCCAAACATACTGTCTGTCTCTCCCTTCTTCCCTTCCTGGTTACATTTAAAGATATTTAGGCATAATAACCTGAGCCCTTGAAGATCACTCCTTCTGTCGCCTCTTTTATAGTGACTATATAAGGAAAGGAGGGTTTCCAGCCCCCGCTCCTGTAAGGCGCACACAAGAAACACAAGGATGGTTTTCTTACTCTCCTCCAACCAGGGATAAATGAAACTTGTGATTTAGGACAAATAATCGTGTGTATTTTGTATTGCCAAGCGCTAAGCGATAGATAGAAAGAGGTTTGTGTTGTTCATTTGAGTTCCAGCAGCCCACGTGTCTGTGAGGCTGAGAAAGAAAGAGAAGTATGCTAGAGCAAGGAACCACGACATCCACTGAAGTGAACAATGACGGACTTTCCTCAGTTTCATCCGCGGGTCTAACAAACTTTGTTCTGAATAAAAAAAAAAAAAATACTGAAAAGCTTGGTAGACAAATTGTCACCAGACGTACATCATGACCAAGTCTGCTGTGTGGTCATGGTACATCATGACCAAGTCTGCTGTGTGGTCATGGTACATCATGACCAAGTCTGCTGTGTGGTCATGGTACATCATGACCAAGTCTGCTGTGTGGTCATGGTACATCATGACCAAGTCTGCTGTGTGGTCATGGTACGTCATGACCAAGTCTGCTGTGTGGTCATGGTACATCATGACCAAGTCTGCTGTGTGGTCATGGTACGTCATGAGACAGCCTGACCTGGTACGACCCTGGCATCACAACCAAGGGTTGTACGGCAGCGCCTTCCTCGTCTCTCTCGAGGTTAACCATTGTATACAGACGGCGGACCGTAAATGACTGTAAGATCAATAATTCTCACTCAAGTGTCACACTAAAGCCGAGGCTTCCATAAACAGAGTAGGTCAAGACCATGAGAGAGAGAGCAGGCCTCCGCCACACTCACCTCCTGGATGTGACCTTAATAAGATGGTGTAGGAGTAAACACGTCCAGGAACACCTCCACTTGTGTCCTGCTCGTACATCCCCATCTTGCTAAACTGTTTCTGTAAAACGTGATTTCTACACTAAATATCTTCGCCTCAGAATTCATTAAATAGTCATCGTATCCCACAGGGAACTGGGCCACGTCAGCCATTGTTACCAGAGACACAATTCCGGACGTTACAGTCAGCAAGGAAAAAAGCGGGCCAGTGAGAGGCTCTCCTCCGCTTCCCGTTTTTTACTAAAGATAAAGACGACCTCCCCGCCTGCATCTACACACGTGTGTGTACGTGTGTGTGTGTCTTTGTGTGTGTACGTGTGTGTACGTGTGTGTGTGTCTGTGTGTATGTACGTGTGTACGTGTGTATGTATGTGTGCGCGTGTGTGTGTGTACGTTTGTATGTGTGTGTACGTGTGTATGTGGATGTACGTGTGTGTGATTACACACACACGTACATCCACATATCCAGACACACAAGACCACATGATATAAACTCCTAGACATCATCATCACCACCAGGAGTAGTTCATAAGTCGAGAGTGTGTTTGTTATATACGTCTGTACGTCTGTATGTTGACGACGCAGAAACATTACCACTCACTCACAAGATCTGTTGGTCATAAGACGATATGTAATGATGAAGGAAATATGAACTACAAATTATCCTCAGGTTCTGTACGTACACTAACTACTCTCATCTGGAGGCAGGTTATGATCACCTCACACAGTACAGGTAGCTTCTGGCGGTCCTTCATACTCTTCTGGCGGTCCATGATACTCTTCTGGCGGTCCATCATACTCAGGTTGCTTCTGGCAGTTCATCATACTCAGGTAGCTTCTGGCGATCCGTCACAGCAAGGTTGGTCCAGGTGGCCCGTCACATCCAGGTTGGTTCAGGTGGCCCGTCACAGCGAGGTTGGTCCAGGTGGCCCGTCACAGCCGGGTTGGTCCAGGTGGTCCGTCACAGCCGGGTTGGTCCAGGTGGTCCGTCACAGCAAGGTTAGTCCAGGTAGTCCGTCACAGCCAGGTTGGTCCAGGTGGTCCGTCACAGCTGGGTTGTGGTCTTCACCTTAACTTACAAGACATGAAGGAATCCTACCATCATTATTATTATTATTCATTTTTGATGTCAATCTTATACCTCAAGTTTACTGGAGTTGGTGACGAAGGTTTTCTGTTGAGTTACTTTATGGACGCAGATCACAATGTCGTCTGTAAACATGTGTTCTCACGTCGCTCTGCTGTAGTTTTCGACATAGAACATAAACATCTGTCTGCATATAGTTAAGCTCGCTAACCAAGGTTAATGTATGAACACAATAAGTAAATATGTGCTCAGGATAACAAGAGGCCTGTCATGCGTGAGGAGAGCGATCAAGGTGTGCTCAACCTGGTAACTTCTACACCAACAACTTCAACATGTCCTGCAAATGCTGATCAGCGTTGGATATTCAAATACTGAATTGTGAACAACACGCTGTAACAACATCTCGTAGCAAACATACAACTTCAACGTGACAACATTATAGTTTACCACAGGAACACATTAACGTGACAACATTATAGTTTACCACAGGAACACATTAACGTGACAACATTATAGTTTACCACAGGAACACATTAACGTGACAACATTATAGTTTACCACAGGAACACATTAACGTGACAACTTTATAGTTTACCACAGGAACACATTAACGTGACAACATTATAGTTTACCACAGGAACACATTTACGATAACATATCGCAAGAACGAGAAGGTCGTGCGAGATAATGTGGCCAGAAACTGCAAGACAAGGATATGTGTTTGATGATATACTACAACAATCATGTTGGCTAGTTATGAACAGCAGTATGATAGGTCACTATGGAAGTCTGGAGGGTAATACTTGGCTGCTTGACGTATTTAGTAATGAACTTTCTATATTCCTGCCTCGTGTAACATTGTTGTGTGTTTCCTCAACCGCAAGTGCGTCTATATTTCTGTTTCCATATGTTGTATTTAGGTTGTTATACTATCCTTCATGATGTAAAGTGCTTCGCTTTTTCTGTTTTCTCTTACTATTATGTGCTGTGTTTTACTATTATGTGCTGTGTTTTACTATTAAGTGCTGTGTTTTACTATTAAGTGCTGTGTTTTACTATTAAGTGCTGTGTTTTACTATTATGTGCTGTGTTTTACTATTAAGTGCTGTGTTTTACTATTAAGTGCTGTGTTTTACTATTAAGTGCTGTGTTTTAATATTATGTGCTGTGTTCTACTATTATGTGCTGTGTTTTCCTATTATGTGCTGTGTTTTACTATTATGTGCTGTGTTTTACTATTATGTGCTGTGTTTTACTATTATGTGCTGTGTTTTACTATTATGTGCTGTGTTTTACTATTATGTGCTGTGTTTTACTATTATGTGCTGTGTTTTACTATTATGTGCTGCGTTTTACTATTATGTGCTATGTTTTTCCCAGTGTTTTTATGTTTGCGTTTTTCATATTTCCAAGTTTTGTGACGCAGTATTTTTTCTTTTCGTACATCCTTGATGATGCATCTGAGAAGGCGAAGACTTGAATGTAATAAATGAGGAACTACGGACAACTGGTCTTTGAGCAGCCACGTAATGGTAGAATAAGACTGGGAAAATAAGAGAACATAAGAATGAACATTAATAACCTTAAATATGTTCCCGCATTCAGTTTATATATATATATATATATATATATATATATATATATATATATATATATATATATATATATATATATATATTTATTCATTCATTTTATCTATTTATTTTGCTTTGTCGCTGTCTCCCGCATTAGCGGGGTAGCGCAAGGAAACAGACGAAAGCATGGCCCAACCCAACCACATACACATGTATATACATACACGTCCACACACGCAAATATACATACCTATAAATCTCAATGTATACATATATATACACACACAGACACATACATATATACACACGTACATAATTCATACTCTCTGCCTTTATTTATTCATATCGCCACCTCGCCACGCATGGAATAACAACCCCCTCCCCCCTCATGTGTGCGAGGTAGCGCTAGGAAAAGGCAACAAAGGCCCCATTCGTTCACACTCAGTCTCTACCTGTCATGTAATAATGCACCGAAACCACGGCTCCCTTTCCACATCCAGGCCCCACAGAACTTTCAATGGTTTACCCCAGACGCTTCACATGCCCTGGTTCAATCCATTGACAGCACGACGACCCAGGTATACCACATCGATCCAATTCACTCTATTCCTTGCACGCCTTTCACCCTCCTGCATGTTCAGGCCCCGATCACTCAAAATCTTTTTCACTCCATCTTTCCACCTCCAATTTGGTCTCCCACTTCTCCTCGTTCCCTCCACCTCTGACACATATATCCTCTTGGTCAATCTTTCCTCCCTCATTCTCTCCATGTGACCAAACCATTTCAAAACACCATCTTCTGCTCTCTCAACCTCACTCTTTTTATTTCCACACATCTCTCTTACCCTTACATTACTTACTCGATCAAATCACCTCACACCACATATTGTCCTTAAACATCTCATTTCCAGCACATCCACCCTCCTGCGCACAACTTTATCCATAGCCTACGCCTCGCAACCATACAACATTGTTGGAACCACTATTCCTTCAAACATACCCATTTTTGCTTTCCGAGATAATGTTCTCGACTTCCACACATTCTTCAAGGCTCCCAGAATTTTCGCCTCCTCCCCCACCCTATGACTCACTTCCGCCTCCATGGTTCCATCCGCTGCCAGATCCACTCCCAGATATCTAAAACAATTCACTTCCTCCAGTTTTTCTCCATTCACACTTACCTCCCAGTTGACGTGACCCTCAACCCTACTGTACCTAATAACCTTGCTATTATTCACATTTACTCTCAACTTTCTTCTTTCACACACTTTACAAAACTCAGTCACCAGCTTCTGCAGTTTCTCACATGAATCAGCCACCAGCGTTGTATCATCAGCGAACAACAACTGACTCACTTCCCAAGCTCTCTCATCCACAACAGACTGCATACTTGCCCCTCTTTCCAAAACTCTTGCATTCACCTCCCTAACAACCCCATCCATAAACAAATTAAACAACCATGGAGACATCACACACCCCTGTCGCAAACCTACATTCACTGAGAACCAATCACTTTTCTCTCTTCCTAGACGTACACATGCCTTACATCCTCGATAAAAACTTTTCACTGCTTCTAACAACTTCCCACCCACACCATATTTTCTTGATACCTTCTACAGAGCATCTCTATCAACTCTATCATATGCCCCATCCATAAACAAATTAAACATATGCCCCATCCATAAACAAATTAAACAACCATGGAGACATCACACACCCCTGTCGCAAACCTACATTCACTGAGAACCAATCACTTTTCTCTCTTCCTAGACGTACACATGCCTTACATCCTCGATAAAAACTTTTCACTGCTTCTAACAACTTCCCACCCACACCATATTTTCTTGATACCTTCTACAGAGCATCTCTATCAACTCTATCATATGCCTTCTCCAGATCCATAAATGCTACATATAAATTTCTCACATACATTCTTCAAAGCAAACACCTGATCCATACATCCTCTACCACTTCTGAAACCACACTGCTCTTCCCCAATCTGATGCTCTGTACATGCATTCACCCTCTCAATCAATACCCTCCCATATAATTTACCAGGAATACTCAACAAACTTATACCTCTGTAATTTGAGCACTCACTCTTATCCCCTTTGCCTTTGTACTATGGCACTATGCAAGCATTCCGCCAATCCTCAGGCACTTTACCATGAATCATTATTTTTATTATCTATTATAGTTTGTCGCTGTCTCCCGCGTTTGCGAGGTAGCGCAAGGAAACAGACGAAAGAAATGGCCCAACCCCCCCCCCCCCCCATACACATGTATATACACACGTCCACACACGCAAATATACATACCTACACATCTTTCCATGGTTTACCCCAGACGCTTCACATGCCTTGATTCAATCCACTGACAGCACGTCAACCCTGGTATACCACATCGCTCCAATTCACTCTATTCCTTGCCCTCCTTTCACCCTCCTGCATGTTCAGGCCCCGATCACACAAAATCTTTTTCACTCCATCTTTCCACCTCCAATTTGGTCTCCCTCTTCTCCTCGTTCCCTCCACCTCCGACACATATATCCTCTTGGTCAATCTTTCCTCACTCATTCTCTCCATGTGCCCAAACCACTTCAAAACACCCTCTTCTGCTCTCTCAACCACGCTCTTTTTATTTCCACACATCTCTCTTACCCTTACGTTACTCACTCGATCAAACCACCTCACACCACACATTGTCCTCAAACATCTCATTTCCAGCACATCCATCCTCCTGCGCACAACTCTATCCATAGCCCATGCCTCGCAACCATACAACATTGTTGGAACCACTATTCCTTCAAACATACCCATGAATCATACATACATTAAATAACTTTACCAACCAGTCAATAATACAGTCACCCCTTTTTTAATAAATTCCACTGCAATACCATCCAAACCTGCTGCCTTACCGGCTTTCATCTTCCGAAAAGCTTTTACTACCTCTTCTCTGTTTACCAAATCATTTTCCCTAACCCTCTCACTTTGCACACCACCTCGACCTAAACACCCTATATCTGCCACTCTATCATCAAACACATTCAGCAGACCTTCAAAATACTCACTCCATCTCCTTCTCACATCACCACTACTTGTTATCACCTCCCCATTAGCCCCCTTCACTGAAGTTCCCATTTGCTCGCTTGTCTTACGCACCTTATTTACCTCCTTCCAAAACATCTTTTTATTTTCCCTAAAATCTAACGATACTCTCTCACCCCAACTCTCATTTGCCCTCTTTTTCACCTCTTGCACCTTTCTCTTGACCTCCTCCCTCTTTCTTTTATACATCACCCACTCATTTGCATTTTTTTCCCTCCAAAAATCGTCCAAATGCCTCTCTCTTCTCTTTCACTAATAATCTTACTTCTTCATCCCACCACTCACTACCCTTTCTAATCAACCCACCTCCCACGCTTCTCATGCCACAAGCATCTTTTGCGCAAGCCATCACTGCTTCCCTAAATACATCCCATTCCTCCCCCACTCCCCTTACCTCCTTTGTTCTCACCTTTTTTCCATTCTGTACTCAGTCTCTCCTGGTGCTTCCTGACACAAGTGTCCTTCCCAAGCTCACTTACTCTCACCACTCTCTTCACCCCAATATTCTCTCTTCTTTTATGAAAACCCCTATATATATATATATATATATATATATATATATATATATATATATATATATATATATAGAGAGAGAGAGAGAGAGAGAGAGAGAGAGAGAGAGAGAGAGAGAGAGAGAGAGAGAGAGTGAATTGGAATGATGTGGTATACCGGGGTCGACGTGCTGTCAGTGGATTGAACCAGGGCATGTGAAGCGTCCGTGGTAAACCATGGAAAGTTTTGTGAGGCCTGGATGTGGAAAGGGAGCTGTGGTTTCAGTGCATTACACATGACAGCTAGAGACTATATGCGAACGAATGTGGCCTTTGATGTCTTTTTCCTAGCGCTACCTCGCGCCCGCGGGGGGGGAGGGGGGTGCCATTTCATGTGTGGCGGGGTGGCGACGAAAATGGATGAAGGCAGCAAATATGAATATGTACATGTGCATATATGTATATGTCTGTGCATGTATATGTATGTATGCGTGAAATGTATAGGTATGTTTATGTGCGTGTGTGGGCGTTTTATGTATGTATATATATATATATATATATATATATATATATATATATATATATATATATATATATATATATATGTGTGTGTGTGTGTGTGTATGTGGGTGGGTTGGGCCATTCTTTCGTCTGTTTCCTTGCGCTACCTCGCTAACGCGGAAGACAGCGACTAAGTAAGAAAGAAACACACAAACACACACACATACATGTTGGGATCTAAATAACTAAGTATTGGCACCTGATGAGGTGTATTGTCTCAACGAAACATGTCCTGCCACATGTATAGAAAGAATGAATGTTAAATAATATTGTATGAACTACTGAAGTGCGATTTCACCTTCATGCTATCATCACGGAAAAGGTAAGGATATTCAATGTATGTATGGTTCATGGTGTCTGAGGATTGGTGCAATGCATGCATAGTGCCATTGCACAAATGCAAAGGGGTTAAAGGTGAGTGTTCAAATTACAGAGGTATAAGTTTGTTGAGTATTCCTGGTAAATTATATGGGAGGGTATTGATTGAGAGGGTGAAGGCATGTACAGAGCATCAGATTGGGGAAGAGCAGTGTGGTTTCAAAAGTGGTGGAGGATGTGTGGATCAGGTGTCTGCTATGAAGATTGTATGTGAGAAATACTCAGAAAAAGAGATGGATCTGTATGTAGCATTTATGAATCTGAAGAAGGAAATAATAGAGTTGATAGAGATGCTTTGTGAAAGGTATCAAGAGTATATGGTGTGGGAGGTAAGTTGCTAGAAGCAGTGAAAGGTTTTACCAAGGATGTAAGGCATGTGTATGAGTCGGAAGAGAGGAAAGTGATTGGTTCCCAATGAATGTCGGTTTGAGGCAGGGGTGCGTGATGTCTTTATGGTTGCTTAATTTGTGTATGGGTGGGGTTGCCAGGGAGGTGAATGCAAGAGTTTTGGAGAGAGGGGCAAGTATGCAGTCTGTTGTGGATGAGAAGGCCTGGGAGGTGAGTCAGTTGTTGTTCGCTGATGATACAGCGCTGGTGGCTGATTCATGTGAGAAACTGCAGAAGTTGGTGACTGAGTTTGGAAAAGTGTGTGAAAGAAAAAAGCTGAGGGTATATGTGAATAAGAGCAAGGTTATTAGGTTCAGTAGGGTTGAGGAACAAGTTAACTAGGAGGTAAGTCTGAATGGAGAAAAAGTGGAGGAAGTGAAGTGTTTTAGATATCTGGGAGTGGATTTAGCAGCGGATGGAACCATGGAAGCGGAAGTGAGTCACAGGGTGGGGGAGGGAGCGGAGGTTCAGGGCGAGTTGAAGAATGTGTGGAAGGCAAGAACGTTATCTCAGAGAACAAAAATGGATATGTTTGAAGGAATAGTAGTTCCAACAATGTTATATGGTTGTGAGGCATGGGCTATAGATAGCGTTGTGCGCAGGAGGGTGGATGTGTTGGAAATGAAATGTTTGAGGTTAATATGTGGTGCGAGGTGGTTTGATCTAGTAAGTAATGAAAGGGTAAGAGAGATGAGTTGTAATAAAAAGAGTGTGATTGAGAGAGCAGAAGGTGTGTTGAAATAGTTTGGTCACATGGAGAGAATGAGTAAGGAAAGATTGACCAAGAGGATATATGTATCAAAGGTAGAGGGAACGAGGAGAAGCGGGAGACCAAATTAGAGGTGGAAGGATGGAGTGAAAAAGATTTTGAGCGATCGGAGCCTGAACATACAGGAGGGTGAAAATCATGCAAGGAATAGAGTGAATTGGAACGATGTGGTATACTGGAGTCGACGTGTTGTCAATGGATTGAACCAAGGCGTGTGAAGCGTCTGGGGTTAACCATGGAAAGTTTTGTGGGGCCTGGATGTAGAAAGGGAGCTGTGGTTTCGGTGCATCACACATGACAGCTAGAGACTGAGTGTGAACAAATGTGCCTTTCTTTGTCTTTTCCTAGCGCTACCTCGCGCGGAGGGGGGGGGGGGATGCTATTTCATGTGTGGCAGTGTGGCGACGGGACTGGATGAAAGTTGCAAGTAAGAATATGTACGTATATATATATATATATATATATATATATATATATATATATATATATATATATGTGTGTGTGTGTGTGTGCGTGTGTGTACGCTGAAAAGTATAGGTATGTATATACATGTGTATGTAGATGGGTTGGGCCATTATTTTGTCTGTTTCCTTGCGCTACCTCGCTAACGCGGGAGACGGCGATTATGTATAATAGATAAATTATATATATATATATATATATATATATATATATATATATATATATATATATATATATATATATATATATATATATATATATATATTATTTTGTTTTATTTATGTTTATTATACTTGATCGTCGTTTTCCGTGTCTGCAAGGCAGCGCCAAGAAAACTGACAAAAAAGGCCACATTCGTTCACACTCAGTCTCTAGCTGTCATGTGTATTGTACCGAAACCTCAGCTCCCTTTCCACATCCAGGCCCCACACACCTTTCCATGGTTTACCCCAGACGTTTCGCATGCCCTGGTTTAGTCCATTGACAGCACGTCGACCCCGGTATACCACATAGTTCCAATTCACTGTATATCTTGCACTCCTCTCACCCTCCTGTATGTTCAGGCCCCGATTTCTCAAAATCTTTTTCACTCCATCCTTCCACCTCCAATTTGGTCTCTTGCTTCTCCTTGTTCCCTCCACCTCTGACTCACACACACACACACACACACACACACACACACACACACACACACACTTACATATTGGAAAGGATCACAATTTTGCGCGTGATCAAAACGTTCCTATGAGTCCACGGGGAAAATGAAACACGATAAGTTCCCAAGTGCACTTCCGTGTAATAATCATATCATCAGGGGAGACACAAGAAAGAAATATAACAGTCAACTGACTGTTATATTTCTTTCTTGTGTCTCCCATAATGATGTGATTATTACACGAAAGTGCACTTGGGAACTTATCGTGTTTCATTTTCCCCATGGACTCATAGGAATATATATATATATATATATATATATATATATATATATATATATATATATATATATATATATATATATATGTGTGTGGTGAGGTGCCTGAGGATTGTCGGAATGCGTGCATAGTGCCATTGTACAAAGGCAAAGGGGATAAGAGTGAGTGCTCAAATTACAGAGGTATAAGTTTGTTGAGTATTCCTGGTAGATTATATGGGAGGGTATTGATTGAGAGGGTGAAGGCATGTACAGAGCATCAGATTGGGGAAGAGCAGTGTGGTTTCAGAAGTGGTAGAGGATGTATGGATCAGGTGTTTGCTTTGAAGAATGTATGTGAGAAATACTTAGAAAAGCAAATGGATTTGTATGTAGCATTTATGGATCTGGAGAAGGCATATGATAGAGTTGATAGAGATGCTCTGTGGAAGGTATTAAGAATATATGGTGTGGGAGGCAAGTTGTTAGAAGCAGTGAAAAGTTTTTATCGAGAATGTAAGGCATGTGTACGTGTAGGAAGAGAGGAAAGTGATTGGTTCTCAGTGAATGTAGGTTTGCGGCAGGGGTGTGTGATGTCTCCATGGTTGTTTAATTTGTTTATGGATGGGGTTGTTAGGGAGGTGAATGCAAGAGTTTTGGAAAGAGGGGCAAGTATGAAGTCTGTTGTGGATGAGAGAGCTTGGGAAGTGAGTCAGTTGTTGTTCGCTGATGATACAGCGCTGGTGGCTGATTCATGTGAGAAAATGCAGAAGCTGGTGACTGAGTTTGGTAAAGTGTGTGAAAGAAGAAAGTTAAGAGTAAATGTGAATAAGAGCAAGGTTATTAGGTACAGTAGGGTTGAGGGTCAAGTCAATTGGGAGGTAAGTTTGAATGGAGCAAAACTGGAGGAAGTAAAGTGTTTTAGATATCTGGGAGTGGATCTGGCAGCGGATGGAACCATGGAAGCGGAAGTGGATCATAGGGTGGGGGAGGGGGCGAAAATCCTGGTAGCCTTGAAGAATGTGTGGAAGTCGAGAACATTATCTCGGAAAGCAAAAATGGGTATGTTTGAAGGAATAGTGGTTCCAACAATGTTGTATGGTTGCGAGGCGTGGGCTATGGATAGAGTTGTGCGCAGGAGGATGGATGTGCTGGAAATGAGATGTTTGAGGACAATGTGTGGTGTGAGGTGGTTTGATCTAGTAAGTAATGAAAGGGTAAGAGAGATGAGTTGTAATAAAAAGAGTGTGATTGAGAGAGCAGAAGGTGTGTTGAAATAGTTTGGTC
This sequence comes from Panulirus ornatus, assembly GCF_036320965.1. NCBI lineage: Eukaryota > Metazoa > Arthropoda > Malacostraca > Decapoda > Palinuridae > Panulirus > Panulirus ornatus. Next base: position 10,511,154 of record NC_092272.1, on the reverse strand, counting down.
ACATGGAGAGAATGAGTAAGGAAAGATTGACCAAGAGGATATATGTATCAAAGGTAGAGGGAACGAGGAGAAGCGGGAGACCAAATTAGAGGTGGAAGGATGGAGTGAAAAAGATTTTGAGCGATCGGAGCCTGAACATACAGGAGGGTGAAAATCATGCAAGGAATAGAGTGAATTGGAACGATGTGGTATACTGGAGTCGACGTGTTGTCAATGGATTGAACCAAGGCGTGTGAAGCGTCTGGGGTTAACCATGGAAAGTTTTGTGGGGCCTGGATGTAGAAAGGGAGCTGTGGTTTCGGTGCATCACACATGACAGCTAGAGACTGAGTGTGAACAAATGTGCCTTTCTTTGTCTTTTCCTAGCGCTACCTCGCGCGGAGGGGGGGGGGGGATGCTATTTCATGTGTGGCAGTGTGGCGACGGGACTGGATGAAAGTTGCAAGTAAGAATATGTACGTATATATATATATATATATATATATATATATATATATATATATATATATGTGTGTGTGTGTGTGTGCGTGTGTGTACGCTGAAAAGTATAGGTATGTATATACATGTGTATGTAGATGGGTTGGGCCATTATTTTGTCTGTTTCCTTGCGCTACCTCGCTAACGCGGGAGACGGCGATTATGTATAATAGATAAATTATATATATATATATATATATATATATATATATATATATATATATATATATATATATATATATATATATATATATATTATTTTGTTTTATTTATGTTTATTATACTTGATCGTCGTTTTCCGTGTCTGCAAGGCAGCGCCAAGAAAACTGACAAAAAAGGCCACATTCGTTCACACTCAGTCTCTAGCTGTCATGTGTATTGTACCGAAACCTCAGCTCCCTTTCCACATCCAGGCCCCACACACCTTTCCATGGTTTACCCCAGACGTTTCGCATGCCCTGGTTTAGTCCATTGACAGCACGTCGACCCCGGTATACCACATAGTTCCAATTCACTGTATATCTTGCACTCCTCTCACCCTCCTGTATGTTCAGGCCCCGATTTCTCAAAATCTTTTTCACTCCATCCTTCCACCTCCAATTTGGTCTCTTGCTTCTCCTTGTTCCCTCCACCTCTGACTCACACACACACACACACACACACACACACACACACACACACACACACTTACATATTGGAAAGGATCACAATTTTGCGCGTGATCAAAACGTTCCTATGAGTCCACGGGGAAAATGAAACACGATAAGTTCCCAAGTGCACTTCCGTGTAATAATCATATCATCAGGGGAGACACAAGAAAGAAATATAACAGTCAACTGACTGTTATATTTCTTTCTTGTGTCTCCCATAATGATGTGATTATTACACGAAAGTGCACTTGGGAACTTATCGTGTTTCATTTTCCCCATGGACTCATAGGAATATATATATATATATATATATATATATATATATATATATATATATATATATATATATATATATATATATATGTGTGTGGTGAGGTGCCTGAGGATTGTCGGAATGCGTGCATAGTGCCATTGTACAAAGGCAAAGGGGATAAGAGTGAGTGCTCAAATTACAGAGGTATAAGTTTGTTGAGTATTCCTGGTAGATTATATGGGAGGGTATTGATTGAGAGGGTGAAGGCATGTACAGAGCATCAGATTGGGGAAGAGCAGTGTGGTTTCAGAAGTGGTAGAGGATGTATGGATCAGGTGTTTGCTTTGAAGAATGTATGTGAGAAATACTTAGAAAAGCAAATGGATTTGTATGTAGCATTTATGGATCTGGAGAAGGCATATGATAGAGTTGATAGAGATGCTCTGTGGAAGGTATTAAGAATATATGGTGTGGGAGGCAAGTTGTTAGAAGCAGTGAAAAGTTTTTATCGAGAATGTAAGGCATGTGTACGTGTAGGAAGAGAGGAAAGTGATTGGTTCTCAGTGAATGTAGGTTTGCGGCAGGGGTGTGTGATGTCTCCATGGTTGTTTAATTTGTTTATGGATGGGGTTGTTAGGGAGGTGAATGCAAGAGTTTTGGAAAGAGGGGCAAGTATGAAGTCTGTTGTGGATGAGAGAGCTTGGGAAGTGAGTCAGTTGTTGTTCGCTGATGATACAGCGCTGGTGGCTGATTCATGTGAGAAAATGCAGAAGCTGGTGACTGAGTTTGGTAAAGTGTGTGAAAGAAGAAAGTTAAGAGTAAATGTGAATAAGAGCAAGGTTATTAGGTACAGTAGGGTTGAGGGTCAAGTCAATTGGGAGGTAAGTTTGAATGGAGCAAAACTGGAGGAAGTAAAGTGTTTTAGATATCTGGGAGTGGATCTGGCAGCGGATGGAACCATGGAAGCGGAAGTGGATCATAGGGTGGGGGAGGGGGCGAAAATCCTGGTAGCCTTGAAGAATGTGTGGAAGTCGAGAACATTATCTCGGAAAGCAAAAATGGGTATGTTTGAAGGAATAGTGGTTCCAACAATGTTGTATGGTTGCGAGGCGTGGGCTATGGATAGAGTTGTGCGCAGGAGGATGGATGTGCTGGAAATGAGATGTTTGAGGACAATGTGTGGTGTGAGGTGGTTTGATCGAGTAAGTAACGTAAGGGTAAGAGAGATGTGTGGAAATAAAAAGAGCGTGGTTGAGAGAGCAGAAAAGGGTGTTTTGAAATGGTTTGCGCACATGGAGAGAATGAGTGAGGGAAGATTGACCAAGAGGATATATGTGTCGGAGGTGGAGGGAACGAGGAGAAGTGGGAGACCAAATTGGAGGTGGAAAGATATAGTGAAAAAGATTTTGTGTGATCGGGGCCTGAACATGAAGGAGGGTGAAAGGAGGGCAAGGAATAGAGTCAATTGGATCGATGTGGTATACCGGGGTTGACGTGCTGTCAGTGGATTGAATCAGGGCATGTGAAGCGTCTGGGGTAAACCATGGAAAGCTGTGTAGGTATGTATATTTGCGTGTGTGGACGTATGTATATACATGTGTATGGGGGTGGGTTGGGCCATTTCTTTCGTGTTTCCTTGCCCTACCTCGCAAACGCGGGAGACAGCGACAAAGCAAAAAAAAAAAAAAAAAAAAAAAAGAAAAATATATATATATATATATATATATATATATATATATATATATATATATATATATATATATATATATATATATATATATATGTATATATACCATGTCTTACCGTTGTCTATACACACACACACACACACAAGCGCCAGCATACACCAAGTACCCAATGGTCGAGCAGTCAGCCACCGTGTCCGGGACTCGAACTATTGAGGTAGTATATAGCATTGTACTGCAGAGACTCGTGTGTTTCTTACTGCCTATTTGAACTGGAGTTCAACACTTTTACGTTGGAGGCTCCAAGTCACCTGTAGACGTCCACATTAGGGCCGGCCCTTAATGGCAGTATAAAGAAGTTGATGAAAGGGAAAACAAGAGACAAGGAAAAGCATTTACGAATTTTGGAGGAAGTGAAAACCCTGTTTTCTAAAATATGCCAGGTCATAGGTATAGAGAAAGACATGAGAAGGTAGAAAGTTCCAAAGCTTCGAGGTGTAGGGAAAGAAACAGTTATTAGATCAGCCCACCCTTGAGTTGCCGATGGCCACACAGTAATCATGTGAGGCAGCAGCTTGCTGAGTATTGCGTGGTTTAGCTAGTGGTGGGGGCACACAAGCAGCCAGCTCTCAGGAGCTAAGACCATATAGAAGCGGGACAGTGAACCAGCATTGCGGGGTAAGGCAAGTCCGTCAAGTTTTGACGCTATCCTGGGACGTTTGATAAGTCGGACTGTTTTCTACTAAGCTTTATCAAACAAGGATGCAGAGCTGGAGCCCACCCAGACGTGAGAGTACGCATAGAAGCATGAATCAATCCTTTGTATACACGGAGCATCTGTTCAGAAGAAAAGAAATTTCAGTATCTAAACAGGACTCCCGGTTTGTTTGAAGCAAACTGAGCTATTCCCGTAATGTGTGGCTTCCATGATTGAGTAGATGTTACACTAATACCAATTATGTTCATAGAATTACGGAATTACAGAGCAGTTAAAAGTGAGAGGAAAATTTTGAGGATTTTTTGATAGACAGATGGGCAGAAACTGGGTCTTCTGGGCATTAACGTTAACCAGATTACGTCCATTCCAGAGCACGTCCACTCCACTGATATATTGTGTCCAAGTCTGAGTTTATTGTGGAAGTTGTGTTGAGATGGTGTTGAGAGAAGGAGCACATCTGAAGGATGTGAAGGAGAGTAGTGTTAAGTCCTCAGTGTGTGAGTGCATTAGGTTATTTCTAGAAGAAAAGGAAATCGTTGATGAAAAGGAGAAAAACTGTAGGAGACAGGACAGAACCTTGAGGGACGCTGCTGTTGGTAGAGAAAGAGAGAGCGGCGGTACGGAGCCCAAGCTGCCACACACAAGTAAAATGTTCATTACATCACACTTATCCCTGAGCCACGTCATCATTCGGCCCAATATATGAAGTTTTTACCTTCCTAGTGACCAGACATCAGCGTGCTGCTCATGTTTTGTTTATGTAACATACAGGCTACAGTCGTCATACAGACTGGTCAGTAGGTCTGCATAATGTCATCTCATTTCTTCAAGATACTAGGCATGACCTTTGACCGCTTCCACTTCCTAGATGTTCTCCCTCCTCCTGCAACACCTTCAGCACTTCAGGATGTGTGTGTGTATGTGTGTGTGTTGCTGCCATCATCCACCCACCACTCGTGGTCACTCCCCGCCAGCCAGTCGGCTCCTGCCATGTATGTATGTCTCGAGCTTCAACCTTCCGCCTCACTGAAAGATTTGTGTGAGCTCTTAACCTCTCTCTCTCTCTCTCTCTCTCTCTCTCTCTCTCTCTCTCTCTCTCTCTCTCTCTCTCTCTCTCTCTCTCTCTCTCCAGATATGGCTGTAGATAGAAATACAATGTACAACAATAAACATTGGATCTGCAAATGAAAAACTAGTGTAAATAAGAGACATTATATAAGATGATTAATGTGAGATGATCAATCAAACATCACTAAGAAACAACAGCATAATACACCTTTACTGCCAGATGTAGAACTCTCTCCTAACACACCCAGTGGATGTAGAACTCTCTCCTGACACACCCAGTGGATGTAGAACTCCCTCCTAGCACACCCAGTGGATGTAGAACTCTCTCCTGGCACACCCAGTGGATGTAGAACTCTCTCCTGGCACACCCAGTGGATGTAGAACTTACAACTCGGACCAAAGGTCAGCAGGACAACCCCACGTACCAGAGGTCAGCAAGACAACCCCACGTACCAGAGGTCAACAAGACAACCCCACGTACCAAAGGTCAACAAGACAACCCCACGTACCAGAGGTCAGCAAGACAACCCCACGTACCAGAGGTCAGCAAGACAACCCCACGTACCAGAGGTCAGCAAGACAACCCCACGTACCAGAGGTCAACAAGACAACCCCACGTACCAGAGGTCAACAAGACAACAGCTACAGCAAGATGAAAGGTTAACACAGCTGCAGCAAGATGAGAGGTTAACACAGCTGCAGCAAGATGAGAGGTTAACACAGCTGCAGCAGGATGACAGGTTAAGACAGCTGCAGCAGGATGAAAGGTTAACACAGCTGCAGCAAGATGAGAGGTTAACACAGCTGCATCAGGATCAGAGGTTAACACAGCTGCAGCTGGTTGAGAGGTTATCACAGCTGCAACAGGATGAGAGGTTAACACAGCTGCAGCATGATGAGTGGTTATCACAGCTGCAGCAGGATGAGAGGTTAACACAGCTGCAGCAAGATCAGAGGTTAACACAGCTGCAGCAGGATGAGAGGTTAACACAGCTGCAGCAGGATGAGTGGTTAACACAGCTGCAGCATGATGAGAGGTTATCACGGCTGCAGCAGGATGAGAGGTTAACACAGCTGCAGCAGGATGAGAGGTTAACACAGCTGCAGCAGGATGAGTGGTTAACACAGCTGCAGCATGATGAGAGGTTATCACGGCTGCAGCAGGATGAGTGGTTAACACATTTGCAGAAGGATGAGAGGTTAACACAGCTGCAGAAGGATGAGAGGTTAACACAGTTACAGCAGGATGAGGGGTTAACACAGCTGCAGCAGGATGAGAGGTTAACACAGCTGCAGAAGGATGAGAGGTTGACACAGCTGCAGCAGGATGAGAGATTATCACATCTACAGCAGGATGAGAGGTTAACACAGCTGCAGCAGGATGAGAGGTTAACACAGCTGCAGCAGGATGGGAGGTTAACACAGCTGCAGAAGGATGAGAGGTTAACACAGCTGCAGAAGGATGAGAGGTTAACACAGCTGCAGCAGGATGAAAGGTTAACACAGCTGCAGCAGGATGAGAGGTTAACACAGCTGCAGAAGGATGAGAGGTTGACACAGCTTCAGCAGGATGACAGGTTAACACAGCTGCAGCAGGATGAGAGGTTATCACAGCTACAGCAGGATGAGAGGTTATCACAGCTGCAGCAATATGACAGGTTAACACAGCTGCAGCAGGATGAGAGGTTAACACAGCTACAGCAGGATGAGTGGTTAACACAGCTGCCGCATGATGAGAGGTTATCACAGCTGCAGCAGGATGAGAGGTTGACACAGCTGCAGCAGGATGAGAGGTTAACACAGCTGCAGAAGGATGAGAGGTTAACACAGTTGCAGCAGGATTTGAGGTTAACACAGCTGTAGCAGGATGAGAGGTTAACACGGCTGCGGCAGGATGAGAAGTTAACACAGCTGCAGAAGGATGAGAGGCTAACACAGCTGCAGCAGGATGAGAGGTTAACACGGCTGCGGCAGGATGAGAGGTTAACACAGCTGCAGAAGGATGAGAGGCTAACACAGCTGCAGCAGGATGACAGGTTAACACATTTGGAGAAGGATGAGAGGTTAACACAGCTGCAGCAGGATAAGAGGTTAACACAGCTGCACCAGGATGAGAGGTTAACACAGCTGCAGAAGGATGAGAGGTTAACACAGCTGCACCAGGATGAGAGGTTAACACAGCTGCAGCAATATGACAGGTTAACACAGCTGCAGCAGGATGAGAGGTTAATACACCTGCAGCAGGATCAGAAGTTAACACAGCTGCAGAAGGATGAGAGGTTAACACAGCTGCAGCAGGATGACAGGTTAACACATTTGCAGAAGGATGAGAGGTTAACACAGCTGCAGCAGGATAAGAGGTTAACACAGCTGCAGAAGGATGAGAGGTTAACACAGCTGCAGCAGAATGAGAGGTAAACACAGCTGCGGCAGGACGAGAGGCTATCTCAGTTGCAGCAGGATCAGAGGTTAACACAGCTGCAGCAGGATGAGAGGTTATCACAGTTGCAGCAGAATGAGAGGCTATCACAGCTGCTGCAGAGAGAGGTGTTAACACAGCCGCAGCAGGATGAGAGGTTTACACAGCCGCAGCAGGATGAGAGGTTAACACAGCTGCAGCAGGATGAGAGGTTAACACAACTGCAGCAGGATGAGAGGTTAACACAGCTGCAGCAGGATGAGAGGTTAACACAGCTGCATCAGGATCAGAGGTTAACACAGCTGCAGCTGGTTGAGAGGTTATCACAGCTGCAACAGGATGAGAGGTTAACACAGCTGCAGCATGATGAGTGGTTATCACAGCTGCAGCAGGATGAGAGGTTAACACAGCTGCAGCAAGATCAGAGGTTAACACAGCTGCAGCAGGATGAGAGGTTAACACAGCTGCAGAAGGATGAGAGGTTAACACAGTTACAGCAGGATGAGGGGTTAACACAGCTGCAGCAGGATGAGAGGTTAACACAGCTGCAGAAGGATGAGAGGTTGACACAGCTGCAGCAGGATGAGAGATTATCACATCTACAGCAGGATGAGAGGTTAACACAGCTGCAGCAGGATGAGAGGTTAACACAGCTGCAGCAGGATGGGAGGTTAACACAGCTGCAGAAGGATGAGAGGTTAACACAGCTGCAGAAGGATGAGAGGTTAACACAGCTGCAGCAGGATGAAAGGTTAACACAGCTGCAGCAGGATGAGAGGTTAACACAGCTGCAGAAGGATGAGAGGTTGACACAGCTTCAGCAGGATGACAGGTTAACACAGCTGCAGCAGGATGAGAGGTTATCACAGCTACAGCAGGATGAGAGGTTATCACAGCTGCAGCAATATGACAGGTTAACACAGCTGCAGCAGGATGAGAGGTTAACACAGCTACAGCAGGATGAGTGGTTAACACAGCTGCCGCATGATGAGAGGTTATCACAGCTGCAGCAGGATGAGAGGTTGACACAGCTGCAGCAGGATGAGAGGTTAACACAGCTGCAGAAGGATGAGAGGTTAACACAGTTGCAGCAGGATTTGAGGTTAACACAGCTGTAGCAGGATGAGAGGTTAACACGGCTGCGGCAGGATGAGAGGTTAACACAGCTGCAGAAGGATGAGAGGCTAACACAGCTGCAGCAGGATGAGAGGTTAACACGGCTGCGGCAGGATGAGAGGTTAACACAGCTGCAGAAGGATGAGAGGCTAACACAGCTGCAGCAGGATGACAGGTTAACACATTTGGAGAAGGATGAGAGGTTAACACAGCTGCAGCAGGATAAGAGGTTAACACAGCTGCACCAGGATGAGAGGTTAACACAGCTGCAGAAGGATGAGAGGTTAACACAGCTGCACCAGGATGAGAGGTTAACACAGCTGCAGCAATATGACAGGTTAACACAGCTGCAGCAGGATGAGAGGTTAATACACCTGCAGCAGGATCAGAAGTTAACACAGCTGCAGAAGGATGAGAGGTTAACACAGCTGCAGCAGGATGACAGGTTAACACATTTGCAGAAGGATGAGAGGTTAACACAGCTGCAGCAGGATGAGAGGTTAACACAGCTGCAGAAGGATGAGAGGTTAACACAGCTGCAGCAGAATGAGAGGTAAACACAGCTGCGGCAGGACGAGAGGCTATCTCAGTTGCAGCAGGATCAGAGGTTAACACAGCTGCAGCAGGATGAGAGGTTATCACAGTTGCAGCAGAATGAGAGGCTATCACAGCTGCTGCAGAGAGAGGTGTTAACACAGCCGCAGCAGGATGAGAGGTTTACACAGCCGCAGCAGGATGAGAGGTTAACACAGCTGCAGCAGGATGAGAGGTTAACACAACTGCAGCAGGATGAGAGGTTAACACAGCTGCAGCAGGATGAGAGGTTAACACAGCTGCATCAGGATCAGAGGTTAACACAGCTGCAGCTGGTTGAGAGGTTATCACAGCTGCAACAGGATGAGAGGTTAACACAGCTGCAGCATGATGAGTGGTTATCACAGCTGCAGCAGGATGAGAGGTTAACACAGCTGCAGCAAGATCAGAGGTTAACACAGCTGCAGCAGGATGAGAGGTTAACACAGCTGCAGCAGGATGAAAGGTTAACACAGCTGCAGCAGGATGAGAGGTTATCACGGCTGCGGCAGGATGAGAGGTTAACACAGCTGCAGCAGGATGAGAGGTTAACACAGCTGCAGAAGGATGAGTGGTTAACACAGCTGCAGCATGATGAGAGGTTATCACAGCTACAGCAGGATGAGAGGTTAACACAGCTACAGCAGGATGAGAGGTTAACACAGCTGCATCATGATAAGAGGTTAACACAGCTGCACCAGGATGAAAGGTTAACACAGCTTCAGCAATATGACAGGTTAACACAGCTGCAGCAGGATGAGAGGTTAATACACCTGCAGCAGGATCAGAAGTTAACACAGCTGCAGAAGGATGAGAGGTTAACACAGCTGCAGCAAGATGAGAGGTTAACACAGCTGCAGCAGGATGAGTGGTTAACACAGCTGCAGAAGGATGAGAGGTTAACACAGCTGCAGCAGGATGAGAGGTTAACACAGCTGCAGCAGGATGAGAGGTTAACACAGCTGCAGAAGGATGAGAGGTTAACACAGCTGCAGCAGGATGAAAGGTTAACACAGCTGCAGCAGGATGAAAGGTTAACACAGCTGCAGAAGGATGAGAGGTTGACACAGCTGCAGCAGGATGAGATTATCACAGCTACAGCAGAATGAGAGGTTAACACAGCTTCAGCAGGATGAGAGGTTAACACAGCTGCAGCAGGATGAGAGGTTAATACACCTGCAGCAGTATCAGAAGTTAACACAGCTGCAGAAGGATGAGAGGTTAACACAGCTGCAGCAAGATGAGAGGTTAACACAGCTGCAGCAGGATGAGAGATTATCACAGCTACAGCAGGATGAGAGGTAACACAGCTACAGCAGGATGAGAGGTTAACACAGCTGCAGCAGGATGAGAGGTTAACACAGCTGCAGCAGGATGAGAGGTTAACACAGCTGCAGAAGGATGAGAGGTTGACACAGCTGCAGCAGGATGAGATTATCACAGCTACAGCAGGATGAGAGGTTAACACAGCTTCAGCAGGATGAGAGGTTAACACAGCTGCAGCAGGATGAGAGGTTAACACAGCTGCAGAAGGATATAGAGGTTGACACATCTGCAGCAGGATGAGATTATCACAGCTACAGCAGGATGAGAGGTTAACACAGCTTCAGCAGGATGAGAGGTTAACACAGCTGCAGCAGGATGAGAGGTTAACACAGCTGCAGAAGGATGAGAGGTTGACACTGCTGCAGCAGGATGAGATTATCACAGCTACAGCAGGATGAGGGGTTAACACAGCTGCAGCAGGATGAGAGGTTAACACAGCTGCAGCAGGATGGGAGGTTAACACAGCTGCAGAAGGATATAGAGGTTGACACATCTGCAGCAGGATGAGAGGTTAACACAGCTGCAGCAGGATGAGAGGTTAACACAGCTGCAGAAGGATGAGAGGTTAACACAGCTGCACCAGGATGAGAGGTTAACACAGCTGCAGCAGGATGACTCCATACTCTAGACTAACGAATGCTACAGTTTAGGTCAGAACATGCTACAGACTTCTACATGCTATGAACTCCCACATGCTGTAAATTCCGACATGCTATAAACTTTGACATGCTATAGACACCTACATGCTATGGACTTGTACAGGATATAGATTCCTACATGCTATAGAGTTTTACATTCTATTGAATATTACATGCTGTAGACTCCTACATGCTACAGACTCCTACATGCTGTAGACTACGACATTCTATAGACTCCTATATATTATAGACTCCTACAGCTTCAGGCTCGCACATGTTATAGACTTGTCCATGCTATAGACTCCTACATGCTATAGACTCCTACATGCTATAGACTCCTACATGCCACAGACTCCTACATGCTATAGACTCCTACATGCTACAGACTCGTACATGCTATAGATTCCTACATGATATAGACTCTTACATGCTATAGACTCGTACATGCTACAGGCTCCTACATGATATAGACTCGTACATGCTACAGACTCCTACATGATACAGACTCCTACATGATATAGACTCCTACATGATATAGACTCTTACATGCTATAGACTCGTACATGCTACAGGCTCCTACATGATATAGACTCGTACATGCTACAGTCTCCTACATGATACAGACTCCTACATGATGTAGACTCCTACATGATATAGACTCGTATATGCTATAGACTTCTACATGTTACAGACTCCTACATGATATAGACTCGTACATGCTATACTTCTACAAGCTACAGACTCCTACATGATATAGACTCGTACATGCTACAGACTCGTACATGCTACAGACTCGTACATGATATAGACTCGTACATGCTACAGACTCGTACATGCTACAGACTCGTACATGCTACAGACTCGTACATGATATAGTCTCGTACATGCTACAGACTCGTACATGCTACAGACTCGTACATGCTACAGACTCGTACATGCTACAGACTCGTACATGATATAGTCTCGTACATGCTACAGACTCGTACATGCTACAGACTCGTACATGCTACAGACTTGTACATGCTACAGACTCGTACATGATATAGTCTCGTACATGCTACAGACTCGTGCATGCTACAGACTCGTACATGCTACAGACTCGTACATGATATAGTCTCGTACATGCTACAGACTCGTCAGACCCGACATGCTACAGACTCGTACATGATATAGACTCGTACATGCTACAGACTCGTACATGCTACAGACTCGTACATGATATAGTCTCGTACATGCTACAGACTCGTACATGCTACAGACTCGTACATGCTACAGACTCGTACATGATATAGTCTCGTACATGCTACAGACTCGTACATGATATAGACTCGTACATGCTACAGACGTGGTAAGAGCATTTTCTGTGATATGTGTATTGGTCTGTGGATACTGATGAAAGGTTGGGTTAGGTTATGATGTAGTCATGGCAGTCCAAAGGATCTTAGGCAAACAGACACCGTGGCACACAAGGAGGTCAGCCAAATTATCATGAGAGGAGATAGGAGAGAGAGAGAGAGAGAGAGAGAGAGAGAGAGAGAGAGAGAGAGAGAGAGAGAGAGAGAACTAAGTCCAAAGTCAAAGACAGGGAGAGGTGACATGGGACGAGAGGCTGGATGTGTAGTAAGTAATATAAACAACACAGATGGATTAGTTGCAGATGACAGAGCTGAACCATCACATGGAAAATGTCTGGTATTGTTGGAGTTGTGGACAAAATTCCTACAGATAAGATCTCACTTGTTGTGTTGGGAAATGTACATAACATCCAGGACGGGAAGAGTAAATAGAGAAGGAGGAGGAGGACTGGCCCCTCTCAATAAGAGACGACCTTAAGTTTCAGGTGATAATGGAAGATGGTTTGGTACCTGATGGGAAGGAAGAGTTACTGTAGCAAGTGTGGTGCAGGATATATAATCCTCAAGACTTTGTACCATCCAGAACAAATACACAGTGATAACAATAAAGGAACAATCAGGATGGCAAAGGAAGCAGTAAATCATGAAGATGATAAAGTGCTCATAATGGGCGACCAATGATAATGAAGGAATTTGGATGCTCATAAAGACAGACTCAGAAAGAGACAAGTTCATGGAGTGTATATAGGAGAACCTGCCATACCAACATGTCATGAACATACTAGTATGAGAAAGAATAATGCACCATCATAACTACATCTTAGCTTCATACACACACACACACACACACACACACACACACACACACACACACACACACACACACACACACGCTGACGTGGGTACTGGAGGAATAAAGAGCAGAGATGAGGTCAGCCACCAAGAGGAAAATACCCTTAACTCGACAGTTTATATGGCCACATAAACTGATAGATGCAGTTCAGTAGCCACTCATCATGATGGTAGGTTGTGTAAGATGAAAGAGGGAGGAAGACGAAGGTTAGGAGTGAGGGGAAAACGTTTCAATATTTGATGTCATGAACCATAGAAGCTTCGAGATATACCATGACGAAGATATGGGCAGCACCCCAGCCAGCCAGCCAGCATCTATACGGTTTAAGAAAGCAGGGAGCGAGCAATGCACGATAAGATACACAAAGAAACTTGGAAGAGAACATTGTAAAAAAAAAAGGAGAAAATCCATAACTTGTCACATATTTATCGGTAGTAAATTGGTAGTTTAAGAACAGCTAATCATGCTAAGGGTTTCAAGACAGAGAGTTGGAGGGTGATTTTAGGATATGAGGGGAAAAGAACAAATTTTACAGTGTTTTCACAGTGGAAGGCATTATAGACCCAACATTAGTGAGGTTGCATGGGCAGGGCTTGTAAAGTATTGAAATATCTAAGATGACGTAGATTGTAGAGTACGGCAGCGTTATGACCCATCCACATAAGGTTCTTGCTACAGATGTTGACACACGTAAGCTTGACACACCACTTGAAAAGATGTTCCAAATGTAACAAGGTAATGGAAGCAGAGCAACATATCTATTATAATGGGCTGCACTACAGACTGGTGGGTATGATGTGAGAGGTACTGGACAGTATCATGAGAATGTAAATAAATGACTTCCTGCAGTGAAAAATCTACGTAAGTGACAACACAGTTTCAAAGCTTATGTGTCAGGAACAGCCCAACTTTCTTCAAGTGATCTGTGTACTGGACAACAGAGAAGGCTGCATGGACTGTTGTATGTGGACTGGCAGAGAATGTATAAGAACCTGGATCTCTTGGCAGGAATGAGGTGGAGTCTTCCTCCATGCATGAAGATAATCCAGAATGGAAGCAACAAAATACGTATATCACAGAATCTTCCTCGACATTGGTAGAGGTCAGTGTGGGCGTCCCACAGTGACCTGTTTTGGGATCACTGCTTACTTGGTCAATGCTAACGGCTAACCCGACGACAAAATGTAAAGCAATGAGGATGGCACATAACGAAAGATTAACCCATTATGAATATTATCCAAGATCAACAACTGTGACTCTAAATGTAAGAGAAGCTTGGGAATCAAAATCGTCTCCAACCTGAACTGCACAGTCGGGTGATGGTAGAAAAGTGTTCAAGTATATGGGGAGAGAAACCTTGAGCATGTTGTATATGACTTAGGTGAGCCCAGCCTTTATCACCCCACAAAACACCAACTTTGGCACTTTGGGAACTCAAAGGTTATGTCTGTGCAGCTTCTTTACCGAGTTTCGTTGGGATGGGTACTGTGTCTCTGGTCGGGATGGCTTGTGTTGTGCTGAACGTATGGCAAAGTTTATCTTGGTTAGGTTGAAGGCCTATAGTCTATCTTCTAGATTATTTTCTCCACAATCGTGGTTTGACCGCTCCTGCTGTAATGCCTGTCGCATCAGCGACGATGTATGCCGTACTATGAAACTCAACCCTGCCCCGGTCACCCACTCCACTATCATTTCTATTCAGAGTCTTTGCAAGGCTGTTCTTCGGAGAGCCAAGAACACTTTCATAAAAAGAAATTGAGCTGAATTGACGACTTCTTGTCTCTGGTCAATAACCAGAAGCATCTTCAGCAGCTTTTGAGACTGACCCTTACCTACTCTTGTCCGACTTTCTCCATCTCATACTAACTCTCTAATTTAAAAACATATTCCTTTTGATGCCTTGTTTTCTTCTAACTTAACTTTGGATGATTCAGGTTCTAATCCTCCGTCCCCATCTCCTCTCAGTGAACCTAATGTTATCTCCCATATTCTCCTCACGCAGGGTCTCCCTGGTACCCTCCCAGGACAGGTGGACAAGGAGTAAGGATCAGATGGCATACTTCCTCAATTTCTATATGAGTGTGCCTCTGAGTGAGCACCAATCATTACTCGCCTATTTCGCTACTGTTGAACACTAAAATTTTCTCTCCCACTTGGAAACACGCCTTGGTGCAGCCCACCCTAAAGAAAGAAGGCCGCTCGAATCCCACCAACTATCGCCACGTTGGTCTCACTTCGTTGTCTTCAAAGTCTTTGAATCTCTGCTAAACTCTACTTTCTCAGACAATTCAGATCCCATTCCCTTCCTTCAGATCATCTGTATTGATTTCGCGGTGCTAGTTCTACCGCCCACAACATTTCCAAAACCTTTGTCAGGATGTGGCATAAGTTCTGGCTCTGTAAACTCCCTTCCTTTGGTTCCACTGCTTCTCTGTGTTCTCTGAAGCATAGTTTCCTCCCTGACCATTTGATCGCAGTAGTTGTCAATGGCCTGACTTCCCCCTCGGGGTTGTGTCCTCTTATCTACTCTCTTTCTTCTCATGATATATGAACTTCTCTCTTCTACTTTTAATCCTATTCATTCTTATGCTGGCGATTCCACTTCACAATCTTCACCTCACTTTTCCTCCCTCCTTCAATACTCTTTCTCGTACTGATCATACCTCATATGGAGCATTTCGGTGTGGGAAAAGCAATAACCTTTTAAAATTGATAATATTAAAACGCACTTCTTATATCTCATAAGATTTTTTCTATCTGTTCAGTTTCAAAACACCAAAA
The DNA here is from genome assembly GCF_036320965.1 of Panulirus ornatus. Lineage (NCBI taxonomy): Eukaryota > Metazoa > Arthropoda > Malacostraca > Decapoda > Palinuridae > Panulirus > Panulirus ornatus. Next base: position 10,495,242 of record NC_092272.1, on the reverse strand, counting down.
TGCAACCCCATAATAACATAAACACGTTGAACGCTATCATTTACACCATTCTTATCATGTAAACCCCCAGAGTCAACCCAAAAATATACTTCCCAAAAGCTTGAAGCGTTGTATAGTTGCCGTGATTATGTTTCTTGTGATGAGACCTTCATATATGTAAGGTTTTTGACTGGGTGTGGCACTGGGGTTTCATCTCTTAAGCTCCCCTCTTTTGGTTTCCCTCCTTCACTTTGCTCCTTCATATCTAGCTTCCTCTCCGTGGTTGTTGATGGATCAGCCTCCCCCCCCCCCCTCCTTTTCTTCATCAAAAACTTGTTCCTCAAGGTTCTGTTTTGTCCCCTACACTCTTTCTTCTTTTCTCAACGACTTCCTCTCCTCCACAAATAATCCAGTGCACTCATACGCTGACGACTCAACACTGCATTCATCCACATTCTTCAGTTCTGCTTCTTCTCTCACTCGATCTGCATCTCATCTTGACATAGCCTCCTCAATAATCTCAGACTTGAACAGGATATCTCACTGGGCACACAAAATCGTGCTAAGTTTAATGCCTCCAAGATCCAGTTTCTACCCATTTCTCTATTGAAGACTCCTCGTAACCCTCGTCTCTCCTTTGACGGTTCTGTAATTCCACTTCTTGACTCGTTGAACATACTTGGTATTACTGCAACATCCACTCTTTCTTGGAAATCCCACATTACACGAATAGCAAAGTCTGCCTCTAAGAAACTGGGTGTCCTGTTTAGATGGCGAAACATCAGAACATTTGCTCCGTTTTTACAAGGGATTGATTCGTCCGTGTATGGAGTACTGCTCTCACATCTGGGGTGGTTCTAGCTCTGCATCCTTACTTGACAGAGTTGAGTGGAAAGCGGTCCGACTTATAAACTGATCCAGGCTAACTTCCAAACTTGACCCCCTTGCCCTACTCCGCAATGTTGACTCACTTTCCCTCTTCTATAGGTATTACTTTGGTTTTTGCTCCCGAGAGCTGGCTGCTCGTGTGCCCCCACCACTAGCTAGACCACGCAATACTCAGCAAGCTGCTGCGTCACGTGATTACTGTGTGGCCATCGGCAACTCAAAGGTGGGCCGTTTTGATGACTGTTTCTTTCATTACACGTCGAAGCTTTGGAACTCTCTACCTTATCATGTCTTTCCCAGTAACTATGACCTGCTGTACATTTTAAAAGACAGGTTTTTCACTTTCCCAAAAATTTGTAAATACTTTCCCTTGTCTCTTCTTTTTCAGTTTCATAATTCTCTTTGTATATCAGTGAAGGCCCGACCTTAATGTAGACTTTTGTCTTTGACTGGAGCCTCCGCCATGAAGAAGCTGTTTCACATCTACAGGTTTTTTCCCCCAAAGATGGATTATTGTTTACACATCTGGAGTGGTTAACCCTCTACCTCACTCTTTAACTAGAGTGTAATCAAAAGCCTTGCGTCTTCCACTTCCCCTTTCCGTCTGATGTGATGTTGCCTCTATCCCTCTGTTCTATACATATCATTGTGGCCATTGCTTCTGTAAACTCTCTTCATGTGTAGCCATCCCCCAGGGTTTTGACCTGTGGCACGCGTTTGGCTGATACTTCCCACAGTTTGTGTGTGGAAACCAGCCACTCGAGGATTGTCTGTTATAATGATTCCCTCTCCCCTTAAGCTGTGGAATTCTCTTCCTTCTTTTGTCTTTCCGTCTTCATGTATCCTGTCTTACTTTGAGAGTCAGGTGTACTAACACCTGCTGAGCCCTGATTAATTCTCTCTCTAACTTTTTCTCTCACCCGGAACGTCCTCGAGTGGGACATGCTTTGCCCGTGGTTGGTCACTTTATTTAAACAATGATCAAGCTTTTTATGAGTTGATTGAAGCCAGAATTGAAACTGCTTTTCAAATTTGGTCACCGAACCCAGAGAAGCACAAAATGTTTGGCAACAAAGATGATTCTAGAATCAATAAAGCCAAACTACATGAAGAGTCTAGAGACCTTAGATTTGCCCATCATGGAAGAGAGAAGATTAAGGATTGCTTTGACCATAACCTTTCAGGATTTAAGTCAGCTTGATGCGTAGATTTTGAAGTCTTCAAACGATGCAAGGATTGAACAACCAGAGCCATAACATAAGATGAAGCAAGAAACTTGCAAGAAAATATGTAAATCAGTACTTTTGTAAATAAGAGCAGATGATGAATGTAACAGACTGAGTTATGAGATTGTGAAAGTGGACAACGTATATAAGTTTAAAAAGAAATTGAGAAAGTTCAAGATATGGGGCTTCAGAGATGTAGAACTTTCTCCTTATTGTACCAAACCCTCTCAACGACCATAGAAAATCACCTCCATGATGCTAGTGGAGGAGGAATACGAAGAAGTGATATACAGACGAAGCAGATGACTTACCTTTGTTGAACGAGTTCATAGACGGGCGACCACCAGTGGAAGACCTGAGGGAGAGGTAACTACACTTAGGGACGAGTTGAGACAATCAGAGGCGGAAGTAAGATCTTTCAGAAACACAGCAGTAAACAAAAACTATTGTAAAGCAGTGAGGATGGAGACCTATGTGGTGTTATGCAGGACACCAGAACCAACTGACTACATCCCCAGTGTGACGGAGGGAGGAGAGACAAGGGTGATAACTGGGGACAGTGTAGAGCCCCAGGACTAGAACTGAATTTGACTGAGATGGGAATCGAGGGTACCACGGGGAGAGCATGGTGCCTCAGAACTACAGATGAATGTATGGCTGAGAGGAGAGGGAGGGAGGGTGTGCAGCCCCAAGACTGGAGAGAAACGTGACAAAAGAGAGAATAATGACAAAGAATATCAATACAATAAGTTTGAAGGTAAAGGAAAGAATTAAAGAAAGTGTCTTAAGATAACGGAAGATCTTTTAAAGTTGGGTTACAAACACACGTGCTAGAAGACGAACTAAAGAGAAATGTTTCAACTTCCTTTAGAGCTAGCTTAAAAACACGAGCTGGGAAGAATAACGCGCTCATGATCTCTGTCTGTAGATCATAGTGAAGGTTTGAAGACAGCAGGATTCAGAAGAAGGGAAAGAATCTCCTGAGCTCTAGGTATAAACCATATGACTGATGGTATAGATGGAGCAATGCAGCACACGGGGATGGGCTCTTCCATTTAAAGTAACTTTTGAAATGGAAGAAACCAGTGAGGAGGTCTTAGAGAAGGCTTACAACCTGCCAGATAGTGAAGAAGTCTTACGGCAGGTCTACAAGACGACAGAAGTCTTAATGCAGGTGTACAAGATGGCATAAGTCGTAAGGTATGTCTACTGGATGGCAGAAGTTTTAAGGCTGTTCTAGAAGATGGCAGAGACCTTAAGCTAGGTCTATAACATGGCAGGCGCCTTAAAGCAGGTGCGCAAGCTGGCAGAAGTCTTCAGGCACACCCACTAGCTGGCAGAAGTCTTCAGGCAGACCCACTAGTTGGCAGAAGGCTTCAGGCAGACCTACTAGCTGGCAGAAGTCTTCCGGCAGACCCACTAGCTGGCAGAAGTCTTCAGGCAGACCCACTAGTTGGCAGAAGGCTTCAGGCAGACCCACTAGTTGGCAGAAGGCTTCAGGCAGACCCACTAGCTGGCAGAAGGCTTCAGGCAGACCCACTAGCTGGCAGAAGTCTTCAGGCAGACCCATTAGCTGGCAGAAGTCTTCAGGCAAACCCACTAGCTGGCAGAAGTCTTCAGGCAGACCCACTAGCTGGCAGAAGTCTTCAGGCAGACCCACTACTTGGCAGAAGTCTTCAGGCAGACCCACTAGCTGGCAGAAGTCTTCAGGCAGACCCACTAGTTGGCAGAAGGCTTCAGGCAGACCCACTAGCTGGCAGAAGTCTTCAGGCATATCCACTAGCTGGCAGAAGTCTTCAGGCAGACCCACTAGCTGGCAGAAGTCTTCAGGCAGACCCACTAGCTGGCAGAAGTCTTCAGGCAGACCCACTAGTTGGCAGAAGTCTTCAGGCAGACCCACTAGCTAGCAGAAGTCTTCAGGCAAACCCACTAGCTGGCAGAAGTCTTCAGGCAGACCCACTAGTTGGCAGAAGGCTTCAGGCAGACCCACTAGTTGACAGAAGGCTTCAGGCAGACCCACTAGCTGGCAGAAGGCTTCAGGCAGACCCACTATTTGGCAGAAGGCTTCAGGCAGACCCACGACTTGGCAGAAGGCTTCAGGCAGACCCACGAGTTGGCAGAAATCTTCAGGCAGACCCACTAGCTGGCAGAAGGCTTCAGGCAGACCCATTAGCTGGCAGAAGGCTTCAGGCAGACCCACTAGCTGGCAGAAGGCTTCAGGCAGACCCACTAGTTGGCAGAAGGCTTCAGGCAGACCCACTAGCTGGCAGAAGTCTTCAGGCAGACCCACTAGCTGGCAGAAGGCTTTAGACAGACCCACTAGCTGGCAGAAGTCTTCAGGCAGACCCACTAATTGGCAGAAGGCTTCAGCAGACCCACTAACTGGCAGAAGGCTTCAGGCAGACCCACTAGTTGGCAGAAGGCTTCAGGCAGACCCACTAGCTGGCAGAAGTCTTCAGGCAGACCCACTAGTTGGCAGAAGGCTTCAGGCAGACCCACTAGCTGGCAGAAGGCCTCAGGCAAACCCACTAGCTGGCAGAAGTGTTCAGGCAGACCCACTAGCTGGCAGAAGTCTTCAGGCAGACCCACTAGCTGGCAGAAGGCGTCAGGCAGACCCACTAGCTGGCAGAAGGCTTCAGGCAGACCCACTAGCTGGCAGAAGTCTTCAGGCAGACCCACTAGCTGGCTGAAGTCTTCAGGCAGACCCACTAGCTGGCAGAAGTCTTCAAGCAGACCCACTAGCTGGCAGAAGTCTTCAGGCAGACCCACTAGCTGGCAGAAGTCTTCAGGCAGACCCACTAGCTGGCAGAAGTCTTCAGGCAGACCCACCAGCTGGCAAAAGTCTTCAGGCAGGTCTACAACCAGAGGTCGATTCTCATGTAGTAGAGGTCATTTCACAGGTAGCGACGGGGGACGGGCTGATGGGGGTGCAACATGACGGGATGTATCAACAGTTTGGCAACGAGGCAAGTCGGGGGAAGTCAGAACACAGGTGGAGGCAGGTAACGACCAAGAAGGAATGGTTCGAGTCCAGGTTACGGCTTCTGCTCCACATACGCATACAAAGGAAGAAAAGGCTCAGTTATGTATGAGAATATTCTATGTTAACGACCAGGGGAGACTAACTCATTTTCCTAGTTAGAGGTAATTATATTGGAAGAACATATTATGTAATTGGCATTTGAGAATTTTGGCTGAATATTAGAAATTGAGGTTTCCTCGCCTAAGACGGCATCTCTTGCTGGGCTGGGCTGGGCTGGGCTGAAAAATGTGGTGTTCATAATATCGACTTCATTTTTGTAGAAGTCAAAGATAAATTTTGTAGGAAAATAACAGCAGGATTAGTTTATAAGCCTCCAGCAAAGACACCAGAGGTAGACAAAAGACTGTGATCAGATAGAAGAAATTAGCAACGAAGATTCGATCATTATCAGAGATGTTAACACACCATCACATAACTGAGGAGAACCCCTCTCCAGTAGCTCAGGGCTTTACCTAAATCTGCTTGATAGTGACATAATACAATTAACTGATGAATCTACGCGCGACAAGAATATGTTAGATTTAGTTCTAACTACAAATGTGGATCTTGTTAACAATGATGAAGAAAAGTGTAGAGCAAGTGATCACCGGCGAATTACTTTTGAGTTAACTTTTAACATTACCTGTTATAGAGATAATAGAGATGATAAAGATGAACTTGCAAATTTTAAAGATCTCTGCATTGCTCTTGACAGGCAAACTTGGGATGATGATGAAATAAACGGAAGCTTTATGGACATAGCTTGGAAGAGTTTCAGTAAAACGTTCAAAGCAGTAGAGGGATCATCTGCACTGTCTCGTACAGACTGTCTTTTTCCCAATAAGAAGCCAAAATGGTAGAATGATGACATATCAGAGGCTCAAAGAGGCCAATAGCCATTTAATAAAGCAAATTATGAGAGTCTGCGCAGAGAAACTAAGAGACTCATACGTCAGAGTCAGTATGAAACGTGTATTGCTGAAAATAACAAAAGAAACCCAAAGGAGATCTATGGGTGTGTTAGAAACAAGAGTCATCACCACAGTCAATGTCAGAATCTCGCAGAATAGTGTGTTGTGGTATGGTACAAGTTAGAAGACAGACACATAATTCATTGAGAATAACCTGTCATTTTTTACTATGATGGAGGAAATAATGAAAGTCGTGGACTTGCAGCGAAGAATTTATCAAGTCTGTTCTTAAATGTATGAAGAGATCACTTTCAACCACTCTAACTGGCAGATCCTTCCAGATGTTAACAATCCTATGAAAGAAAAAGTGCTTCGTCTCATTCAAAGTAAATCGTTTACCCAAGAGTTTGTATCCATTACTACGAGTAAAATCAGACAGATAAAGTCTTAGATAACTTGATAGATCAAGATTATCAAATCCTCTGATCATTTTCAATACTTGTAGTAGATCATCTCTTAACTCTCTATCTAATAAGCTAAATAGATTCAAGTCTTTTAATGTGACCTTGTAGGATCTGCTTCTCAGTCCTGGAATCATTTTGATAGGTCGACGCTGGCTGTACTCTCTCCATTCTGTCCGTCTTTTTTTTATGCAGGATGACCAAAACTGAATATGATTCTCAACATGTTGACGAACTAATGAACTGTAAAGGAAAAGGATGATTTTCCTGGATTTAGGCACGACGGTTCTACATATGAAACCAAGAATCATGTTAGCTCATTTCACTGTTTCTCTGCACTGCTACTGTTTTAGGTCACCAGATATTATTACACCCAAGTCTTTTTCCTCATTTACCTTTTGCAGTTCAATAAATTTCGTTCTGCTGTTTGCCTTTTCGTTTTCACTACCCCTGATGGATAGCAAAGTTCATTTGGCACCTATGAGTCCAGTCCATCAGTTTGTCTGGGTCAATTGAAGCCGTAGACGTTCAAGTTTATTTGTAGATTTATTTCTCAACTTTGTATCATCAGCGAATTTCAGTATCTTGCAATGCAGGTCATTATCAATATCAATAATTTATATGAGAAACAGAACTGGACCCAAGACTGATCCTTGTGGCACTCCTCTTGTTACGTCTAATCATCCTGACGCTTGACTATTTAATCACAACTCTTTGTTTACTGCCAGTCAACCAATTTCCTCTCCACTGAAGTGCAACCTCATCAATGTAATGTGACAATCTTTCCTGGTAATTTTTGACGTGGAACCACATCGAAAAGTTTTTGAAAATGTAGATAGATAACAACAAATGCTTTATTTTAGTCATACTGGTTGATTTTATCATAAAAGAAATTGAGCAGATCTCTCAGACATGAGTGATATCGTCGAAAACCATACTGAGAATGCCAGTTAAGTGGTGGTCCTGTAGATGGTCTACAGTGTTATCTCACTGATGATTTCCATAGGTTTTCCAACTATAGACGTTGAGCTAATATCGGTATCACACTGGCAAACATCCAATCATCTGGAACATTTCCTGTAACAAGTGATTTCGGAAAAGTCAGTCAAGGGTTTAACTATCTCATTTTTCGCCTCTTTCATTGTTCTCAGATAAGAGGCATCAGGTCCTGCCGGATTTTATATCTTCGTTCCGTTTATTACTTAAAATGTTTTTCACTTATGTTAAAATGTTGCCTCTCTTATCAGTGAAACTGAATTCGGTATATAAGTCGTGTCTTCCGTCGTAAATACAGATGCAAAATTGTCATTGAATATTTTTGCCACGACTTCGATATCTTGAACCAGATCATTGTTCTGCGTGATTACTGGACCCATGACCGGGTAATGACAAGTGCTTCTAACACGTCTGTAAACTCCTTGGGTTTTGTTTTGTTATTTTCAGCGATAGCCGCTTCATATTGACGTTATTTCTTGACGCAAATTTGCACACCTTACTTTATAATGTTGTAACGTTACTGGATTGTCTGAGTTTCTTATGAGTTACTTTCTTGGTAAGTGGCACTTGTTACCTCACAATCTGGGTTTCATTTTACAAACAGATCGTCAACTACACATTGGTAAGTATGTTTCCTCTGCTGTTTTGTAGGTTTGTCTAAGCTCTTTCAAACTACGTTCATGTCATTTTTATTTATTGTATCATCTCAGGTTTGACTGTCAAGAGTAATGTGAAGATCATTAAGATTTGCAGGTTTCAAATCTGGTATTGTTTCGTGAGTGTCATGTTGAGCCATATTACATACAGTGGTGTAAGATGCCTAGCAAGTAACTTGTTGGTGGTCACTTGTGCCAAACTTTTCCCCAGCATTATTAACGAGATCCTCATTTGTAGTAACAACTTATTCTGATATATTCTCGTCGCCAGTAGGTTTCTCGACTAACTGGTGATTAGAGGGAGATGTACTTCGAAAGATGAAGAAAGAGGCCAATGTCTTGCCTTTATATAAGAAATGTGATCAGGAAACTGGGTTGAATTGTGGTCGGTAAGACATCAGATAAGATGATTACAAGTGGGTAGCTACCGACTGGTCGGTAAAACATCGGATAAGATTATTACAAGACAATTGGATCGCTACCTGCAAATGAGAAACTACCTAACCGGAAGAAAACCCAAATTCAGGGGAAGCTTATGCATTACAAATCTCTTCGACTTCTCTGTCTTAGCAAGTTCCATCTTAAAGATATGGGTGTTAGGCTGTGTATTAACTGTCAGGTTTCTTTGGACACTGTCCCCAATCAGATGTTGAAGACACTTTACCTTGCCGGCTTTCATCTTCCGCAAAGCTTTTACTACCTCTTCTCTGTTTACCAAATCATTCTCCCTAACCCTCTCACTTCGCACACCACCTCGACCAAAACACCCTATATCTGCCACTCTATCATCTAACACATTCAACAAGCCTTCAAAATACTCACTCCATCTCCTTCTCACATCACCACTACTTGTTATCACCTCCCCATTAGCGCCCTTCACCCATGTTCCCATTTGTTCTCTTGTCTTACGCACTTTATTTACCTCCTTCCAAAACATCTTTTTATTCTCCCTAAAATTTAATGATACTCTCTCACCCCAACTCTCATTTGCCCCCTTTTTCACCTCTTGCACATTCTCTTGACCTCCTGCCTATTTCTTTTATACATCTCCCAGTCATATGCTTTTTTTTCACTGCAAAAATTGTCCAAATACCTCTCTTCTTCACTAATAATCTTACTTCTTCATCCCACGACTCACTACCCTTTCTAATCTGCCCACTTCCCACGCTTCTCATGCCACAAGCATCTTTTGTGCAAGCCATCACTGCTTCCCTAAATACATCCCATTCCTCCCCCACTCCCCTTACGTCCTTTGCTCTTACCTTTTTCCATTCTGCACTTAATCTCTTGTGGTACTTCCTCACACAAGTCTCCTTCCCAAGCTCACTTGCTCTCACCACTCTCTTCACACCGACATTCTCTCTTCTTTTCTGAAAACCTCTACAAATCTTCACCTTCGCCTCTACAAGATAATGATCAGACATCTCTCCAGTTGCACCTCTCAGCACATTAACATCCAAAAAATTCTCTTTCATGTGCCAATCAATTAACACGTAATCCAATAACGCTCTCTGGCTACCTCTCCTACTTACATACGTATACTTATGTATATCTCTCTTTTTAAACCAGGTATTCCCAATCACCAGTCCTTTTTCAGCACACAAATCTACAAGCTCTTCACCATTTCCATTTACAGCACTGAACACCCAATGTACACCAATTATTCCCTCAACTGCCACATTACTCACCTTTGCATTCAAATCATCCATCACTATAACCCGGTCTCGTGCATCAAAACTACTAACACACTCACTCAGCTGCTCCCAAAACACTTGCCTCTCATGATCTTTCTTCTCATGCCCAGGTGCATATGCACCAATAATCACCAATCTCTCTCCATCCACTTTCAGTTATACCCATATTAATCTAGAGTTTACTTTCTTACACTATCACATACTCCCACAACTCCTGCTTCAGGAGTACTGCTACTCCTTCCCTTGCTCTTGTCCTCTCACCAACCCCTGACTTTACTCCCAAAACATTCCCAAACCACTCTTCCCCTTTATCCGTGAGCTTCGTTTCACTCAGAGCCAAAACATCCAGTTTCCTTTCCTTAAACATATTAAGACATTTAGACACCCCAATCTGAGCCTTCGAGGAAGATGAGCACTCCCCGCGTGACTCCTTTTCTTCTGTTTCCCTTTTTAGAAAGTTAAAATACAAGGAGGGGAGGGTTTCTAGCCCCCTCGCTCCCGTCGCCTTTTACGACACGTGAGGAATGAGTGGGAAGTATTCTTTCTCTCCTATCCCCAGGGATATATATATATATATATATATATATATATATATATATATATATATATATATATATATATATATATATTCATACTATTCACCATTTCCCGCATTAGCAAGGTAGCGTTAAGAACAGAGGACTGGGCCTTAGAGGGAATATCCTCACCTGGCCCCCTTCTCTGTTCCTTCTTTTGGAAAATTGAAAAAAAAAAAAAAAATGAGAGGGGAGGATTTCCAGCCCCCCGCTCCCTTCCCTTTTAGTCGCCTTTTACGACACGCAGGGAATACGTGGGAAGTATTCTTTCTCCCCTATCCCCAGGGATATATATATATATATATATATATATATATATATATATATATATATATGGTGAAGAGCTTGTAGATTTATGTGCTGAAAAAGGACTGATGATTGGGAATACCTGGTTTAAAAAGCGAGATATACATAAGTATACTTATGTAAGTAGGAGAGATGGCCAGAGAGCGTTATTGGATTACGTGTTAATTGACAGGCGTGCGAAAGAGAGACTTTTGGATGTCAATGTGCTGAGAGGTGCAACTGGAGGGATGTCTGATCATTATCTTGTGGAGGCTAAGGTGAAGATTAGTATGGGTTTTCAGAAAAGAAGAGTGAATGTTGGGGTGAAGAAGGTGGTGAGAGTAAGTGAGCTTGGGAAGGAGACCTGTGTGAAGAAGTATCAGGAGAGACTGTGTACAGAATGGAAAAAGGTGAGAACAATGGAAGTAAGGGGAGTGGGGGAGGAATGGGATGTATTTAGGGAATCAGTGATGGATTGCGCAAAAGATGCTTGTGGCATGAGAAGAGTGGGAGGTGGGCTGTTTAGAAAGGGTAGTGAGTGGTGGGATGAAGAAGTAAGAGTATTAGTGAAAGAGAAGAGAGAGGCATTTGGACGATTTTTGCAGGGAAAAAATGCAACTGAGTGGGAGAAGTATAAAAGAAAGAGACAGGAGGTCAAGAGAAAGGTGCAAGAGGTGAAAAAAAGGGCAAATGAGAGTTGGGGTGAGAGACTATCAGTAAATTTTAGGGAGAATAAAAAGATGTTCTGGAAGGAGGTAAATAGGGTGCGTAAGACAAGGGAGCAAATGGGAACTTCAGTGAAGGGCGTAAATGGGGAGGTGATAACAAGTAGTGGTGATGTGAGAAGGAGATGGAATGAGTATTTTGAAGGTTTGTTGAATGTGTCTGATGACAGAGTGGCAGATATAGGGTGTTTTGGTCGAGGTGGTGTGCAAAGTGAGAGGGTTAGGGAAAATGATTTGGTAAACAGAGAAGAGGTAGTAAAAGCTTTGCGGAAGATGAAAGCCGGCAAGGCAGCAGGTTTGGATGGTATTGCAGTGGAATTTATTAAAAAAGGGGGTGACTGTATTGTCGACTGGTTGGTAAGGTTATTTAATGTATGTATGACTCATGGTGAGGTGCCTGAGGATTGGCGGAATGCGTGCATAGTGCCATTGTACAAAGGCAAAGGGGATAAGAGTGAGTGCTCAAATTACAGAGGTATAAGTTTGTTGAGTATTCCTGGTAAATTATATGGGAGGGTATTGATTGAGAGGGTGAAGGCATGTACAGAGCATCAGATTGGGGAAGAGCAGTGTGGTTTCAGAAGTGGTAGAGGATGTGTGGATCAGGTGTTTGCTTTGAAGAATGTATGTGAGAAATACTTAGAAAAGCAAATGGATTTGTATGTAGCATTTATGGATCTGGAGAAGGCATATGATAGAGTTGATAGAGATGCTCTGTGGAAGGTATTAAGAATATATGGTGTGGGAGGCAAGTTGTTAGAAGCAGTGAAAAGTTTTTATCGAGGATGTAAGGCATGTGTACGTGTAGGAAGAGAGGAAAGTGATTGGTTCTCAGTGAATGTAGGTTTGCGGCAGGGGTGTGTGATGTCTCCATGGTTGTTTAATTTGTTTATGGATGGGGTTGTTAGGGAGGTAAATGCAAGAGTCTTGGAAAGAGGGGCAAGTATGAAGTCTGTTGGGGATGAGAGAGCTTGGGAAGTGAGTCAGTTGTTGTTCGCTGATGATACAGCGCTGGTGGCGGATTCATGTGAGAAACTGCAGAAGCTGGTGACGGAGTTTGGTAAAGTGTGTGGAAGAAGAAAGTTAAGAGTAAATGTGAATAAGAGCAAGGTTATTAGGTACAGTAGGGTTGAGGGTCAAGTCAATTGGGAGGTGAGTTTGAATGGTGAAAAACTGGAGGAAGTGAAGTGTTTTAGATATCTGGGAGTGGATCTGTCAGCGGATGGAACCATGGAAGCGGAAGTGGATCATAGGGTGGGGGAGGGGGCAAAAATTTTGGGAGCCTTGAAAAATGTGTGGAAGTCGAGAACATTATCCCGGAAAGCAAAAATGGGTATGTTTGAAGGAATAGTAGTTCCAACAATGTTGTATGGTTGCGAGGCGTGGGCTATGGATAGAGTTGTGCGCAGGAGGATGGATGTGCTGGAAATGAGATGTTTGAGGACAATGTGTGGTGTGAGGTGGTTTGATCGAGTAAGTAACGTAAGGGTAAGAGAGATGTGTGGAAATAAAAAGAGCGTGGTTGAGAGAGCAGAAGAGGGTGTTTTGAAATGGTTTGGGCACATGGAGAGAATGAGTGAGGAAAGATTGACCAAGAGGATATATGTGTCGGAGGTGGAGGGAACGAGGAGAAGAGGGAGACCAAATTGGAGGTGGAAAGATGGAGTGAAAAGGATTTTGTGTGATCGGGGCCTGAACATGCAGGAGGGTGAAAGGAGGGCAAGGAATAGAGTGAATTGGAGCGATGTGGTATACAGGGGTTGACGTGCTGTCAGTGGATTGAATCAAGGCATGTGAAGCGTCAGGGGTAAACCATGGAAAGCTCTGTAGGTATGTATATTTCCGTGTGTGGACGTGTGTATGTACATGTGTATGGGGGGGGTTGGGCCATTTCTTTCGTCTGTTTCCTTGCGCTACCTCGCAAACGCGGGAGACAGCGACAAAGTATAAAAAAAAAAAAAAAAAAAAAAAATATATATATATATATATATATATATATATATATATATATATATATATATATATATATATATATATATATATATATACACGTACATTTATATGCATATTCATACTTCCTGCCTTCATCCATTCTGTCGCCACCCCGCCACACATGAAATAGCATTCCCCGCTACAGCAAGGTACCACCAGAAAGGGACAACAAAGGCCGCATTCGTTCACATTCAGTCTCTAACTCTCATGTGTAATGCACTGAAACCACAGCTCCCTTTCCACATCCAGGCCCCACAGACCTTCCCATGGTTTACCCCAGATGCTTCCTATGCCCTGGTTCAATCCAATGACAGTACGTCGACCCCGATATACCACATCGTTCCAATTCACTCTTATTCCTTGCAAGCCTTTCACCCTCCTGTATGTTCAAACCCCGATCGCTCAAAATCTTTTTCACTCCATCTTTCCACCTCCAATTTCGGTGCTGATAACCAAGAGGTTATCAGCCAAAACTAGATCACCTACACCACTGAGATTTACTGCAATATATAGATGTATGTGTATATATTACCGTTCTGATACAAAGTGGTGCCCACTGCACGACTTAGCTGCACTAGGGAATTCATGCTGGATTTGCTCATTAAGGAAGAAGCTAAGTTCATTTCTCGTTTATTCTGCACTTCAATATAAAAACTGAATTTAGATATAAGGAAGATTAGTGAGGCATTGGAGAAACTAGATGTTAGGATGAATCAGTGGGAAAGAGACGCAGGTCATGTAACTGCGAATCATTGATGAAAACTAATGTAGAAAACTGAGGGGACGGGTTGGTTGCTGTGGTGACGAAGTTAGATGATAAATATGTTTTGTACTTTGCCAGGAAGACTATCGGACTAGCAGTTTAAGAAAGGGAAATTACAACTCAAAAATACGTTTAGTTTACTGAAGTAAAGGATAATAAATGCATAATTCTGGTTAGTTAAGGATCAAAAGTTTGACTTAAAAATGAGGTGGAATACTTTTGGTTTAAACAGGATTGTTAACATATGGAATGATTTACCAATAAGTAGATTTGATCAATATTACGCTGCAAGTCCACTAACAACATTATTTGCGCCTCCGTAAATACATCAAAAAGTTCATATTTTTTTTCATTCTTAATTCTCCTCTTACCACACTAATCTATGTAATATATCTCTACTCTTACCACACTAATCTATGATTGTAATATATCTCTACTCCTACCACACTAATCTATGATTGAAATATATCTCTACTCCTACCACACTAATCTATGATTGTAATATATCTCTACTCTTACCACACTAATCTATGATTGTAATATATCTCTACTCTTACCACACTAATCTATGATTGTAATATATCTCTACTCTTACCACACTAATCTATGATTGTAATATATCTCTACTCTTACCACACTAATCTATGATTGTAATATATCTCTACTCTTACCACACTAATCTATGATTGTAATATATCTCTACTCTTACCACACTAATCTTTATTTTTTTTCTATTTTTTTTTTTTTTTTTGCTTTGTCGCTGTCTCCCGCGTTTGCGAGGTAGCGCAAGGAAACAGACGAAAGAAATGGCCCAACCCACCCCCATACACATGTATATACATACGTCCACACACGCAAATACACATACCTACACAGCTTTCCATGGTTTACCCCAGACGCTTCACATGCCCTGATTCAATCCACTGACAGCACGTCAACCCCGGTATACCACATCGCTCCAATTCACTCTATTCCTTGCCCTCCTTTCACCCTCCTGCATGTTCAGGCCCCGATCACACAAAATCTTTTTCACTCCATCCTTCCACCTCCAATTTGGTCTCCCTCTTCTCCTCGTTCCCTCCACCTCCGACACATATATCCTCTTGGTCAATCTTTCCTCACTCATTCTCTCCATGTGCCCAAACCATTTCAAAACACCCTCTTCTGCTCTCTCAACCACGCTCTTTTTATTTCCACACATCTCTCTTACCCTTACGTTACTTACTCGATCAAACCACCTCACACCACACATTGTCCTCAAACATCTCATTTCCAGCACATCCATCCTCCTGCGCACCACTCTATCCATAGCCCACGCCTCGCAACCATACAACATTGTTGGAACCACTATTCTTTCAAACATACCCATTTTTGCTTTCCGAGATAATGTTCTCGACTTCCACACATTCTTCAAGGCTCCCAGAATTTTCGCCCCCTCCCCCATCCTATGATCCACTTCCGCTTCCATGGTTCCATCCGCTGCCAGATCCACTCCCAGATATCTAAAACACTTCACTTCCTCCAGTTTTTCTCCATTCAAACTTACCTCCCAATTGACTTGACCCTCAACCCTACTGTACCTAATAACCTTGCTCTTATTCACATTTACTCTTAACTTTCTTCTTTCACACACTTTACCAAACTCAGTCACCAGCTTCTGCAGTTTCTCACATGAATCAGCCACCAGCGCTGTATCATCAGCTAACAACAACTGACTCACTTCCCAAGCTCTCTCATCCCCAACAGACTTCATACTTGCCCCTCTTTCCAAAACTCTTGCATTCACCTCCCTAACAACCCCATCCATAAACAAATTAAACAACCATGGAGACATCACACACCCCTGCCGCAAACCTACATTCACTGAGAACCAATCACTTTCCTCTCTTCCTACACGTACACAAGCCTTACATCCTCGATAAAAACTTTTCACTGCTTCTAACAACTTGCCTCCCACACCATATATTCTTAATACCTTCCACAGAGCATCTCTATCAACTCTATCATATGCCTTCTCCAGATCCATAAATGCTACATACAAATCCATTTGCTTTTCTAAGTATTTCTCACATACATTCTTCAAAGCAAACACCTGATCCACACATCCTCTACCACTTCTGAAACCACACTGCTCTTCCCCAATCTGATGCTCTGTACCTGCCTTCACCCTCTCAATCAATACCCTCCCATATAATTTACCAGGACTTTTGGATGTTAATGTGCTGAGAGGTGCAACTGGAGGGATGTCTGATCATTATCTTGTGGAGGCTAAGGTGAAGATTTGTATGGGTTTTCAGAAAATAAGAGTCAATGTTGGGGTGAAGAGGGTGGTGAGAGTAAGTGAGCTTGGGAAGGAACTTGTATGAGGAAGTACCAGGAGAGACTGAGTACAGAATGGAAAAAGGTGAGAACAATGGAAGTAAGGGGAGTGGGGGAGGAATGGGATGTATTTAGGGAATCAGTGATGGATTGCGCAAAAGATGCTTGTGGCATGAGAAGAGTGGGAGATGGGTTGATTAGAAAGGGTAGTGAGTGGTGGGATGAAGAAGTAAGAGTATTAGTGAAAGAGAAGAGAGAGGCATTTGGACGATTTTTGCAGGGAAAAAATGCAATTGAGTGGGAGATGTCTAAAAGAAAGAGACAGGAGGTCAAGAGAAAGGTGCAAGAGGTGAAAAAAAGGGCAAATGAGAGTTGGGGTGAGAGAGTATCATTAAATTTTAGGGAGAATAAAAAGATGTTCTGGAAGGAAGTAAATAAAGTGCGTAAGACAAGGGAGCAAATGGGAACTTCAGTGAAGGGCGCAAATGGGGAGGTGATAACAAGTAGTGGTGATGTGAGAAGGAGATGGAGTGAGTATTTTGAAGGTTTGTTGAATGTGTTTGATGATAGAGTGGCAGATATAGGGAGTTTTGGTCGAGGTGGTGTGCAAAGTGAGAGGGTTAGGGAAAATGATTTGGTAGACAGAGAAGAGGTAGTAAAAGCTTTGCGGAAGATGAAAGCCGGCAAGGCAGCAGGTTTGAATGGTATTGCAGTGGAATTTATTAAAAAAGGGGGTGACTGTATTGTTGACTGTTGGTAAGGTTATTTATGTTTATGATCATGGTGAGTGCCTGAGGATTGGCGATATGCGGCATGTGCCTTGTACAAAGGCAAAGGGATAAGAGTGGAGTGCTCAATTCAGGGTATAAGTTTGTTGAGTATTCCTGGTAAATTTATGGGGGTTTTGATTGAGAGGGTGAAGCCCATGTACAGAGCATCAGATTGGGGAAGAGCAGTGTGGTTTCAGAAGTGGTAGAGGATGTGTGGATCAGGTGTTTGCTTTGAAGAATGTATGTGAGAATACTTAGAAAAGCAAATGGATTTGTATGTAGCATTTATGGATCTGGAGAAGGCATATGATAGAGTTGATAGAGATGCTCTGTGGAAGGTATTAAGAATATATGGTGTGGGAGGCAAGTTGTTAGAAGCAGTGAAAAGTTTTTATCGAGGATGTAAGGCATGGTGTACGTGTAGGAAGAGAGGAAAGTGATTGGTTCTCAGTGAATGTAGGTTTGCGGCAGGGGTGTGTGATGTCTCCATGGTTGTTTAATTTGTTTATGGATGGGGTTGTTAGGGAGGTAAATGCAAGAGTCTTGGAAGAGGGGCAAGTATGAAGTCTGTTGGGGATGAGAGAGCTTGGGAAGTGAGTCAGTTGTTGTTCGCTGATGATACAGCGCTGGTGGCGGATTCATGTGAGAAACTGCAGAAGTGGTGACGGAGTTTGGTAAAGTGTGTGGAAGAAGAAAGTTAAGAGTAAATGTGAATAAGAGCAAGGTTATTAGGTACAGTAGGGTTGAGGGTCAAGTCAATTGGGAGGTGAGTTTGAATGGTGAAAAACTGGAGGAAGTGAAGTGTTTTAGATATCTGGGAGTGGATCTGTCAGCGGATGGAACCATGGAAGCGGAAGTGGATCATAGGGTGGGGGAGGGGGCAAAAATTTTGGGAGCCTTGAAAAATGTGTGGAAGTCGAGAACATTATCCCGGAAAGCAAAAATGGGTATGTTTGAAGGAATAGTAGTTCCAACAATGTTGTATGGTTGCGAGGCGTGGGCTATGGATAGAGTTGTGCGCAGGAGGATGGATGTGCTGGAAATGAGATGTTTGAGGACAATGTGTGGTGTGAGGTGGTTTGATCGAGTAAGTAACGTAAGGGTAAGAGAGATGTGTGGAAATAAAAAGAGCGTGGTTGAGAGAGCAGAAGAGGGTGTTTTGAAATGGTTTGGGCACATGGAGAGAATGAGTGAGGAAAGATTGACCAAGAGGATATATGTGTCGGAGGTGGAGGGAACGAGGAGAAGAGGGAGACCAAATTGGAGGTGGAAAGATGGAGTGAAAAGGATTTTGTGTGATCGGGGCCTGAACATGCAGGAGGGTGAAAGGAGGGCAAGGAATAGAGTGAATTGGAGCGATGTGGTATACAGGGGTTGACGTGCTGTCAGTGGATTGAATCAAGGCATGTGAAGCGTCAGGGGTAAACCATGGAAAGCTCTGTAGGTATGTATATTTCCGTGTGTGGACGTGTGTATGTACATGTGTATGGGGGGGGTTGGGCCATTTCTTTCGTCTGTTTCCTTGCGCTACCTCGCAAACGCGGGAGACAGCGACAAAGTATAAAAAAAAAAAAAAAAAAAAAAAATATATATATATATATATATATATATATATATATATATATATATATATATATATATATATATATATATATATATACACGTACATTTATATGCATATTCATACTTCCTGCCTTCATCCATTCTGTCGCCACCCCGCCACACATGAAATAGCATTCCCCGCTACAGCAAGGTACCACCAGAAAGGGACAAGAAAGGCCGCATTCGTTCACATTCAGTCTCTAACTCTCATGTGTAATGCACTGAAACCACAGCTCCCTTTCCACATCCAGGCCCCAAAGACCTTCCCATGGTTTACCCCAGATGCTTCCTATGCCCTGGTTCAATCCAATGACAGTACGTCGACCCCGATATACCACATCGTTCCAATTCACTCTTATTCCTTGCAAGCCTTTCACCCTCCTGTATGTTCAAACCCCGATCGCTCAAAATCTTTTTCACTCCATCTTTCCACCTCCAATTTCGGTGCTGATAACCAAGAGGTTATCAGCCAAAACTAGATCACCTACACCACTGAGATTTACTGCAATATATAGATGTATGTGTATATATTACCGTTCTGATACAAAGTGGTGCCCACTGCACGACTTAGCTGCACTAGGGAATTCATGCTAGATTTGCTCATTAAGGAAGAAGCTAAGTTCATCTCTCGTTTATTCTGCACTTCAATATAAAAACTGAATTTAGATATAAGGAAGATTAGTGAGGCATTGGAGAAACTAGATGTTAGGATGAATCAGTGGGAAAGAGACGCAGGTCATGTAACTGCGAATCATTGATGAAAACTAATGTAGAAAACTGAGGGGACGGGTTGGTTGCTGTGGTGACGAAGTTAGATGATAAATATGTTTTGTACTTTGCCAGGAAGACTATCGGACTAGCACTTTAAGAAAGGGAAATTACAACTCAAAAATACGTTTAGTTTACTGAAGTAAAGGATAATAAATGCATAATTCTGGTTAGTTAAGGATCAAAAGTTTGACTTAAAAATGAGGTGGAATACTTTTGGTTAAACAGGATTGTTAACATATGGAATGATTTACCAATAAGTAGATTTGATCAATATTACGCTGCAAGTCCACTAACAACATTATTTGCGCCTCCGTAAATACATCAAAAAGTTCATATTTTTTTTCATTTTTAATTCTCCTCTTACCACACTAATCTATGTAATATATCTCTACTCTTACCACACTAATCTATGATTGTAATATATCTCTACTCCTACCACACTAATCTATGATTGAAATATATCTCTACTCCTACCACACTAATCTATGATTGTAATATATCTCTACTCTTACCACACTAATCTATGATTGTAATATATCTCTACTCTTACCACACTAATCTATGATTGTAATATATCTCTACTCTTACCACACTAATCTATGATTGTAATATATCTCTACTCTTACCACACTAATCTATGATTGTAATATATCTCTACTCTTACCACACTAATCTATGATTGTAATATATCTCTACTCTTACCACACTAATCTATGATTGTAATATATCTCTACTCTTACCACACTAATCTTTATTTTCTTTTTATTTTTTTTTTTTTTTTTTGCTTTGTCGCTGTCTCCCGCGTTTGCGAGGTAGCGCAAGGAAACAGACGAAAGAAATGGCCCAACCCACCCCCATACACATGTATATACATACGTCCACACACGCAAATACACATACCTACACAGCTTTCCATGGTTTACCCCAGACGCTTCACATGCCCTGATTCAATCCACTGACAGCACGTCAACCCCGGTATACCACATCGCTCCAATTCACTCTATTCCTTGCCCTCCTTTCACCCTCCTGCATGTTCAGGCCCCGATCACACAAAATCTTTTTCACTCCATCCTTCCACCTCCAATTTGGTCTCCCTCTTCTCGTTCCCTCCACCTCCGACACATATATC
This sequence comes from Panulirus ornatus, assembly GCF_036320965.1. Classification (NCBI taxonomy): domain Eukaryota; kingdom Metazoa; phylum Arthropoda; class Malacostraca; order Decapoda; family Palinuridae; genus Panulirus; species Panulirus ornatus. The sequence continues at coordinate 10,474,478 of NC_092272.1, read as the reverse complement.
CTCTTGGTCAATCTTTCCTCACTCATTCTCTCCATGTGCCCAAACCATTTCAAAACACCCTCCTCTGCTCTCTCAACCACGCTCTTTTTATTTCCACACATCTCTCTTACCCTTACGTTACTTACTCGATCAAACCACCTCACACCACACATTGTCCTCAAACATCTCATTTCCAGCACATCCATCCTCCTGCGCACCACTCTATCCATAGCCCACGCCTCGCAACCATACAACATTGTTGGAACCACTATTCTTTCAAACATACCCATTTTTGCTTTCCGAGATAATGTTCTCGACTTCCACACATTCTTCAAGGCTCCCAGAATTTTCGCCCCCTCCCCCATCCTATGATCCACTTCCGCTTCCATGGTTCCATCCGCTGCCAGATCCACTCCCAGATATCTAAAACACTTTACTTCCTCCAGTTTTTCTCCATTCAAACTTACCTCCCAATTGACTTGACCCTCAACCCTACTGTACCTAATAACCTTGCTCTTATTCACATTTACTCTTAACTTTCTTCTTTCACACACTTTACCAAACTCAGTCACCAGCTTCTGCAGTTTCTCACATGAATCAGCCACCAGCGCTGTATCATCAGCTAACAACAACTGACTCACTTCCCAAGCTCTCTCATCCCCAACAGACTTCATACTTGCCCCTCTTTCCAAAACTCTTGCATTCACCTCCCTAACAACCCTATCCATAAACAAATTAAACAACCATGGAGACATCACACACCCCTGCCGCAAACCTACATTCACTGAGAACCAATCACTTTCCTCTCTTCCTACACGTACACAAGCCTTACATCCTCGATAAAAACTTTTCACTGCTTCTAACAACTTGCCTCCCACACCATATATTCTTAATACCTTCCACAGAGCATCTCTATCAACTCTATCATATGCCTTCTCCAGATCCATAAATGCTACATACAAATCCATTTGCTTTTCTAAGTATTTCTCACATACATTCTTCAAAGCAAACACCTGATCCACACATCCTCTACCACTTCTGAAACTACACTGCTCTTCCCCAATCTGATGCTCTGTACCTGCCTTCACCCTCTCAATCAATACCCTCCCATATAATTTACCAGGACTTTTGGATGTTAATGTGCTGAGAGGTGCAACTGGAGGGATGTCTGATCATTATCTTGTGGAGGCTAAGGTGAAGATTTGTATGGGTTTTCAGAAAAGAAGAGTGAATGTTGGGGTGAAGAGGGTGGTGAGAGTAAGTGAGCTTGGGAAGGAGACTTGTGTGAGGAAGTACCAGGAGAGACTGAGTACAGAATGGAAAAAGGTGAGAACAATGGAAGTAAGGGGAGTGGGGGAGGAATGGGATGTATTTAGGGAATCAGTGATGGATTGCGCAAAAGATGCTTGTGGCATGAGAAGAGTGGGAGATGGGTTGATTAGAAAGGGTAGTGAGTGGTGGGATGAAGAAGTAAGAGTATTAGTGAAAGAGAAGAGAGAGGCATTTGGACGATTTTTGCAGGGAAAAAATGCAATTGAGTGGGAGATGTCTAAAAGAAAGAGACAGGAGGTCAAGAGAAAGGTGCAAGAGGTGAAAAAAAGGGCAAATGAGAGTTGGGGTGAGAGAGTATCATTAAATTTTAGGGAGAATAAAAAGATGTTCTGGAAGGAGGTAAATAAAGTGCGTAAGACAAGGGAGCAAATGGGAACTTCAGTGAAGGGCGCAAATGGGGAGGTGATAACAAGTAGTGGTGATGTGAGAAGGAGATGGAGTGAGTATTTTGAAGGTTTGTTGAATGTGTTTGATGATAGAGTGGCAGATATAGGGAGTTTTGGTCGAGGTGGTGTGCAAAGTGAGAGGGTTAGGGAAAATGATTTGGTAGACAGAGAAGAGGTAGTAAAAGCTTTGCGGAAGATGAAAGCCGGCAAGGCAGCAGGTTTGAATGGTATTGCAGTGGAATTTATTAAAAAAGGGGGTGACTGTATTGTTGACTGGTTGGTAAGGTTATTCAATGTATGTATGACTCATGGTGAGGTGCCTGAGGATTGGCGGAATGCGTGCATAGTGCCATTGTACAAAGGCAAAGGGGATAAGAGTGAGTGCTCAAATTACAGAGGTATAAGTTTGTTGAGTATTCCTGGTAAAATTATACCACACTAATCTATGATTGTAATATATCTCTACTCTTACCACACTAATCTATGATTGTAATATATCTCTACTCTTACCACACTAATCTATGATTGTAATATATCTACCACTAGTACAAACAACCTGGGAAGGAGCAAGTGGTTTGTTGTTTGATTGTATTGTTGCAGACACATGAATGTTCAGGATGTTGAAGTAGGAATGTTTCTGGAGGTCATTGCTTCATTATGCAGGTGCTGCTGGATGTTCGTGGTTGTCAGTCAGTAATTAATTGTTCTGAGTGAACTTCTGTCTGGGGTTGACAGCTTAATTATGTATACTTTTATGATGGTTCACGACCAGGCAAGTGAGGTGTATTCTGCGGTAAGAAGGAGTAACAACATGTCTGTACTTATTGATATATTCTTTACCTCTCCAGATCTGGTTGTGCCAGGTAATACATTGAAGGCAATTTGTTTGTTGATGATCGGGATGTGTGTTACATGTGTCCTCTTGAAGACTTGGTGTAAGTGGAAGGGACTGTTCACCTCAGGTGGCTGGAGACCCCACATTGGATTCCTGTCTCTCTGGGGTTAAGAAGGTGGCAGGAGACCTCACATTGGATTCTTGTCTCTCTGGGGTTAAGAAGGTGGCTGGAGACCCCACATTGGATTCCTGTCTCTCTGGGGTTAAGAAGGTGGCTGGAGACCCCACATTGGATTCCTGTCTCTCTGGGGTTAAGAAGGTGGCAGGAGACCCCACATTGGATTCCTGTCTCTCTGGGGTTAAGAAGGTGGCTGGAGACCCCACATTGGATTCCTGTCTCTCTGGGGTTAAGAAGGTGGCTGGAGACCCCACATTGGATTCCTGTCTCTCTGGGGTTAAGAAGGTGGCTGGAGACCCCACATTGGATTCCTGTCTCTCTGGGGTTAAGAAGGTGGCAGGAGACCTCACATTGGATTCCTGTCTCTCTGGGGTTAAGAAGGTGGCAGGAGACCCCACATTGGATTCCTGTCTCTCTGGGGTTAAGAAGGTGGCTGGAGACCCCACATTGGATTCCTGTCTCTCTGGGGTTAAGAAGGTGGCAGGAGACCTCACATTGGATTCCTGTCTCTCTGGGGTTAAGAAGGTGGCAGGAGACCCCACATTGGATTCCTGTCTCTCTGGGGTTAAGAAGGTGGCAGGAGACCCCACATTGGATTCCTGTCTCTCTGGGGTTAAGAAGGTGGCAGGAGACCCCACATTGGATTCCTGTCTCTCTGGGGTTAAGAAGGTGGCAGGAGACCCCACATTGGATTCCTGTCTCTCTGGGGTTAAGAAGGTGGCAGGAGACCCCACATTGGATTCCTGTCTCTCTGAGGTTAAGAAGGTGGCAGGAGACCCCACATTGGATTCCTGTCTCTCTGGGGTTAAGAAGGTGGCAGGAGACCCCACATTGGATTCCTGTCTCTCTGGGGTTAAGAAGGTGGCTGGAAACCCCACATTGGATTCCTGTCTCTCTGGGGTTAAGAAGGTGGCAGGAGACCCCACATTGGATTCCTGTCTCTCTGGGGTTAAGAAGGTGGCAGGAGACCCCACATTGGATTCCTGTCTCTCTGGGGTTAAGAAGGTGGCTGGAAACCCCACATTGGATTCCTGTCTCTCTGGGGTTAAGAAGGTGGCTGGAGACCCCACATTGGATTCCTGTCTCTCTGGGGTTAAGAAGGTGGCTGGAGACCCCACATTGGATTCCTGTCTCTCTGGGGTTAAGAAGGTGGCAGGAGACCCCACATTGGATTCCTGTCTCTCTGGGGTTAAGAAGGTGGCTGGAGACCTCACATTGGATTCCTGTCTCTCTGGGGTTAAGAAGGTGGCTGGAAACCCCACATTGGATTCCTGTCTCTCTGGGGTTAAGAAGGTGGCTGGAGACCCCACATTGGATTCCTGTCTCTCTGGGGTTAAGAAGGTGGCTGGAGACCCCACATTGGATCCCTGTCTCTCTGGGGTTAAGAAGGTTTCAGGAGACCCCACATTAGATTCCTGTCTCTCTGGGGTTAAGAAGGTGGCAGGAGACCCCACATTGGATTCCTGTCTCTCTGGGGTTAAGAAGATGGCAGGAGACCCCACATTGGATTCCTGTCTCTCTGGGGTTAAGAAGGTGGCTGGAGACCCCACATTGGATTCCTGTCTCTCTGGGGTTAAGAAGGTTTCAGGAGACCCCACATTAGATTCCTGTCTCTCTGGGGTTAAGAAGGTGGCAGGAGACCCCACATTGGATTCCTGTCTCTCTGGGGTTAAGAAGGTGGCAGGAGACCCCACATTGGATTCCTGTCTCTCTGGGGTTAAGAAGGTGGCTGGAGACCCCACATTGGATTCCTGTCTCTCTGGGGTTAAGAAGGTGGCTGGAGACCCCACATTGGATTCCTGTCTCTCTGGGGTTAAGAAGGTGGCTGGAGACCCCACATTGGATTCCTGTCTCTCTGGGGTTAAGAAGGTGGCAGGAGACCCCACATTGGATTCCTGTCTCTCTGGGGTTAAGAAGGTGGCTGGAGACCCCACATTGGATTCCTGTCTCTCTGGGGTTAAGAAGGTGGCAGGAGACCCCACATTGGATTCCTGTCTCTCTGGGGTTAAGAAGGTGGCTGGAGACCTCACATTGGATTCCTGTCTCTCTGGGGTTAAGAAGGTGGCTGGAAACCCACATTGGATTCCTGTCTCTCTGGGATTAAGAAGGTGGCTGGAGACCCCACATTGGATTCCTGTCTCTCTGGGGTTAAGAAGGTGGCTGGAGACCCCACATTGGATTCCTGTCTCTCTGGGGTTAAGAAGGTGGCAGGAGACCCCACATTGGATTCCTGTCTCTCTGGGGTTAAGAAGGTGGCAGGAGACCCCACATTGGATTCCTGTCTCTCTGGGGTTAAGAAGGTGGCAGGAGACCCCACATTGGATTCCTGTCTCTCTGGGGTTAAGAAGGTGGCTGGAGACCCCACATTGGATTCCTGTCTCTCTGGGGTTAAGAAGGTGGCAGGAGACCCCACATTGGATTCCTGTCTCTCTGGGGTTAAGAAGGTGGCAGGAGACCCCACATTGGATTCCTGTCTCTCTGGGGTTAAGAAGGTGGCAGGAGACCCCACATTGGATTCCTGTCTCTCTGGGGTTAAGAAGGTGGCTGGAGACCCCACATTGGATTCCTGTCTCTCTGGGGTTAAGAAGGTGGCTGGAGACCCCACATTGGATTCCTGTCTCTCTGGGGTTAAGAAGGTGGCAGGAGACCCCACATTGGATTCCTGTCTCTCTGGGGTTAAGAAGGTGGCAGGAGACCCCACATTGGATTCCTGTCTCTCTGGGGTTAAGAAGGTGGCAGGAGACCCCACATTGGATTCCTGTCTCTCTGGGGTTAAGAAGGTGGCAGGAGACCCCACATTGGATTCCTGTCTCTCTGGGGTTAAGAAGGTGGCAGGAGACCCCACATTGGATTCCTGTCTCTCTGGGGTTAAGAAGGTGGCAGGAGACCCCACATTGGATTCCTGTCTCTCTGGGGTTAAGAAGGTGGCAGGAGACCCCACATTGGATTCCTGTCTCTCTGGGGTTAAGAAGGTGGCTGGAGACCCCACATTGGATTCCTGTCTCTCTGGGGTTAAGAAGGTGGCAGGAGACCCCACATTGGATTCCTGTCTCTCTGGGGTTAAGAAGGTGGCAGGAGACCCCACATTGGATTCCTGTCTCTCTGGGGTTAAGAAGGTGGCAGGAGACCCCACATTGGATTCCTGTCTCTCTGGGGTTAAGAAGTGTGGCTGGAACCCACATTGGTTCTGTCTCTGGTTAAGAAGTGTGAGACCCACATTGGATTCTGTTCTCTCTGGTTAGAGGGGGCTGGAGACCCACATTGGATCTGTCTCTCTGGGTTAAGAAGTGGCAGGACCACATGGATTCTTCTCTCTGGTTAAGAGTCAGGACTGATTCTGACTCTCGAATTGGATTCCTGTTCTTCTGGGTTAGAGTGGCAGGAGCCTACATTGGATTCACTGTCTCTTGGGTTAAGAGTTTCAGGACCCCAATTGATTCATGTCTCTCTGGGGTTAGAAGGTGGCAGAGCCTACATTGGATTCCTGTTCTTCTGGGTTAGAGGTGGCAGGAACATTGTTCTTCTTCTGGGGTAGAAGTGTAGGACACATTGGATTCTGTCTTTAAGAGATGGTGAATCTTGGATTCTTCCTCTGGTTAGAGGTGCAGGAACATTGGATTTGTCTCTCTGGGGTAAGAGTGCAGGGACCTGGTTCTGCTCTCTGGGGTAAGAGGTGCAGGAGAATGTTCTTCCTCTGGTTAGAGGTGAGAACCCTTGTTACCTGTTTTCGGTGTTAGACGACCTGGGTTCTGTCCCGGGTATCAGAGACATGTTCTGTCTACTCTGGGTTAGAGTGGCTGAGACTCCATGGATTCTTCTCTCTGAGTTAAGGTGCTGGACCCATGGATCTGTTCTCTCTGGGTTCAGAAGGTGCTGAACCCATTGGATTCCTGTTCTCTGGTAAGAGTGCAGGAGCCAATTGGATCTGTGTTCGGTGTTGTACTGTAGGTGCCCAGGATTCTGTCTCTCTGGTTAGTGTCATTGGATGTTCTCTCTGGGGTTCAGAAGTTGCGTGACCCCATTGGATTCATGTTTCTTTAGAAGGTTCAGGATGTCTACATTAGGTTCAGGTGTTCCTTACTGAGGTGTCAGGAGCCTTGGTTCCTGTCTCTGGATGTTGATGCAGGGCCCATGGATTTGTCTCTGTAGAAGGTGTCAGGATGATTCTACTGCTGGGTTAGATGCTAGACCCCTTCTGTTCTTGGTTGAGGGCAGTTCTTTCCTGTCTCCGTGATTCAGGCATGGACTGTCTTCTGGGTAAGGTGGTACCCATTGGATTCTGTCTCTCTGGGTTACAGAGGTGCAGAGACTCAGGATTCTGTCTCTCTGGGTTAGGTCAGGAGCACATTGGATCGTTCTTCTCGGTAGGTGCAGGAGATTGGTCTTACTCTGGGTAAAAGGTGTCCCCAGATTGGTTCTTACTCTTTCAGGATGTTAGAGTGCTAGGGTCATGGATTCTTTACTCTGGTAGTGTCAGGGAATGTTCCTTCCTTGGGTAGATGGTGTCAGGAGATCCTACTGGTGTTCTCTAGGTGTTCTGAGCGTGGGTAGTCATGGATTCTGTCTTCTGGGTAGAAGGCAGGTCAAGACTTTCGTAGTTATGCAGACATTATGTTCTTGTTGAGCCGTTCTTCCCGGCCGTGATCGAGGACTGTACTGTAGTGTCAGGATGTTGTTACTCTGGTGTCGGGATGTTGTTACTCTGGTGTCAGGATGTTCTTACTGTAGTGTCAAGATGTTATTGCTGTAGTGTCAGGATGTTGTTACTCTGGTGTCAGGATGTTGTTACTCTGGTGTCAGGATGTTGTTACTCTGGTGTCAGGATGTTGATGTAGTGTCAGGGTGTTGCTACTCTGGTGTCAGGATGTTGTTACTGTAAAGTCAGGATGTTCTTACTGTAGGGTCAGGATGTTCTTACTTCGGTGTCAGGATGTTGTTGCTGTAGTGTCAGGATGTTGTTACTCTGGTGTCAGGATGTTCTTACTCTGGTGTCAGGATGTTCTTACTGTAGGGTCAGGATGTTCTTACTCTGGTGTCAGGATGTTCTTACTCTGGTGTCAGGATGTTCTTACTCTGGTGTCAGGATGTTCTTACTGTAGTGTCAGGATGTTGCTACTCTGGTGTCAGGATGTTCTTACTCTGGTGTCAGGATGTTCTTACTGTAGGGTCAGGATGTTCTTACTCTGGTATCAGGATGTTCTTACTCTGGTGTCAGGATGTTCTTACTGTAGGGTCAGGATGTTTTCACTCTGGTGTCAGGATGTTCTTATTCTGGTGTCAGGATGTTGATGTAGTGTCAGGATGTTGTTACTGTAAGGTCAGGATGTTCTTACTGTAGGGTCAGGATGCTCTTACTCCGGTGTCAGTGTCACTCTGGTGTCAAGATGTTCTTCCTTTGGTGTCAGGATGTTCTTACTGTAGGGTCAGGATGTTCTTACTCTGGTGTCAGGATGTTCTTACTCTGGTGTCAGGATGTTCTTAGTTCTTACTGTAGTGTCAGGATATTTTTACTGTAGTTTCAGGATGTTGTTGCTGTAGTGTCAGGATGTTCTTACTGTAGTATCAGGTTGTTCTTACTGTAGTGCCAGGATGTTCTTACTGTAGTGTCAGGATGTTCCTACTGTAGTTTCAGGGTGTTGTTGCTGTAGTGTCAGGATGTTCTTACTATAGTATCAGGTTGTTCTTACTGTAGTGTCAGGATGTTCTTACTGTAGTGTCAGGATGTTCTTACTCTGGTGTCAAGATGTTCTTACTCTGGTGTCAGGATGTTCTTACTCTGGTGTCAGGATGTTCTTACTGTAGTGTCAGGATGTTCTTACTGTAGTGTCAGGCTGTTGTTGCTGTAGTGTCAGGATGTTGTTACTCTGGTGTCAGGATGTTGTTACTCTGGTGTCAGGATGTTCTTACTGTAGTGTCAGGATGTTCTTACTGTAGTTTCAGGATGTTGTTGCTGTAGTGTCATGATGTTGTTACTCTGGTGTCAGGATGTTGTTACTGTAGTTTCAGGATGTTGTTGCTGTAGTGTCAGGATGTTGTTACTCTGGTGTCAGGATGTTGTTATTCTGGTGTCAGGACGTTCTTACTGTAGTTTCAGGATGTTGTTGCTGTAGTGTCAGGCTGTTGTTACTCTGGTGTCGGGATGTTGTTCATCTGGTGTCAGGATGTTCTTACTCTGGTTTCAGGGTGTTATTGCTGGGATGTCAGGATGTTGTTACTCCGATGTCAGGATGTTTTTATCCAGGTGTCAGGATGTTGGTACTGCGGTGTCAGGATGTTGCTATATTATTGTAAGGTTGTCTGTTGATGAGGAGCTTGTATATTGTCTTGTGCTAAGAGTAACGGAAGATCATTTATCTTGTAGTTACTGTAACGTGCTCCTGATGGCCTTAGATGGCCCCGCAGGTGTTACCATTCGTATATGATGTTCCTGATAGGTTCTGATGGCCATGAAGGTGTTACCATTCGTATATTGTGAGCTATATGTCAACATGTATTTCCTTATCGAGTGGATATCATGATGCAGTAAATGCCCCAGTGATCAAGGGGGAGCTTTCCAGCGATCAAGGGGGAGCTTTCCAACGACTAAGGGAGAGTTTTCCAGCGATCAAGGGGGAGCTTTCCAGCGATCAAGGGGGAGCTTTCCAGCGATCAAGGGGGAGCTTTCCAGCGATCAAGGGGGAGCTTTCCAACGACCAAGGGAGAACTTTCCAGCGATCAAGGGGGAGCTTTCCAACGACCAAGGGAGAACTTTCCAGCGATCAAGGGGGAGCTTTCCAACGACTAAGGGAGAGTTTTCCAGTGATCAAGGGGGAGCTTTCCAGCGATCAAGGGGGAGCTTTCCAGCGATCAAGGGGAGCTTTCCAGCGATCAAGGGGGAGCTTTCCAACGACCAAGGGAGAGCTTTCCAGCGATCAATGGAGAGCTTTTGCAGGGGGTAAGAGGGGCTTTTTCAGCAGTCATGGGGGAGCTTTTCCAGTGGGCAAGGGGAACTTCTCCAGCAAATAATGAGGAGCTTTCCCTAGTGACGAAGGAGAAGCTTTTCCAGCGATCAAGGAGAAACTTTCCCAGCAGGTAAGGGGGAACTTTTCAAGCGGGCAAGGTGGAGCTTTTCCAGCAGACAAGGTGGAACTTTTCCAGCAGGCATGGAGGAGCATTTCCAGCGGGCAAGGGGGTGGGGTATTTCCAACGGGCGTGTTGCTTTTCTGGCGATCGAGGGGAGCTTTTCCAGAGGGGAATGGAAGCTTTTCCAGCGGGCAAGGGGGAGCTTTTACAGTGGACAATGGGTGGTTATTCCTGCGGATCAGTGGGAGACACGAGACCAGAGGCCAGTGAAATATACGAGACAAGAGTCCAGTGGGACCCATGAGACCAAAGGCAAGCGGGAGATGCGAGACCAGAGACCAACAGGAGGCCAGCCAGGAGACATGACGTCAGAGACCAGCGGGAGACACGATACCAGAGACCAACGAGAGACATCAGACCAGAGACCAGCCAGGAGACACGACCAGACATCATCCAGGAGACACAAGACCAGAAGCCAGCCGGGAGACACGAATCCAGAGGCCAGTCAGGACACACAAGACCAGGGGCCAGCCTGGACACACAAGACCAGAGACCAGCCAGGACACACAAGACAAGATCAGAGACCAGCCAGGAGACACAACACCAGAGACCAACCAGGAGACACAAGAACAGAGGCCAGCCAGGAGGCACAACACCAGAGGCCAGCCAGGACACACAAGACAAGATCAGAGACCAGCCAGGAGACACAACACCAGAGACCAACCTGGAGACACAAGAACAGAGGCCAGCCAGGACACACAAGACAAGATCAGAGACCAGCCAGGAGACGCAACACCAGACATCAGTCAGGAGACACAAGAACAGAGGCCAGCCAGGAGGCACAACACCAGAGGCCAGCCAGGACACACAAGACAAGATCAGAGACCAGCCAGGAGACACAACACCAGACATCAGTCAGGAGACACAAGACCAGAGGCCAGCCAGAAGACACGAGACCAGAGACCAGCCATGAGACACGAGACCAGAGCCTAGCCAAGAGACACAAGACCAGAGGTCAACCTGGAGATATGAGACCAGAGGCCATCCAGGAGACACAGAGGCCATCCAGGAGACACAAGACCAGGGGCCAGCCAGGAGACATGGGACCAGAGGCCAGCCAGACGACACGGGACCAGAGGTCATCCAGGAGACACGAGACTAGAGGCTAACCAGGCGACAAACGAGACCAAAGGCCAACCAGGAGACACACGAGACCAAAGGCCTGCCGGGACACACGAGACCAGAGGCCTGCCAGGAGACAAACGAAACCAGAGGCCAGCCTGAGGACACACGAGACCAGAGACCAGCCAGAAGACAAACGAGACCAATGTCCAGCTTGGAGACACAAGACCAGGGGCCAGCCCGAGGACACACGAGACCAGAGACCAGCCAGAAGACAAACGAGACCAAAGGCCAGCCAGGCGACAAACGAGACCAAAGGCCAACCAGTAGACACAAGACCAGAGGCCAGCCAGGAGACACAAGACCAGAGACCAGCCTGAAGACGCACGAGATCAGAGGCCAGCCAGGAGACATAAGACCAGAGGCCAGCCCGAGGATACACGAGACCAGAGTCCAGCCAGGAGACACAAGACCAGAAGCCAACCAGAAGACACACGAGACCAGAGACCATCGAGAGAGAGACAAACCAGTGGGAGACAAGACTAGAGAATCGTGAGACACGAGACCATAAGCCAACGGGAGGCACGAGACCTAGGGCCAACGAGACAAGATTCCAAAAGAGATATGATATGAGAGGCCAGAGAGAGACAAGAGACCAGAGATCAACTTCACAACATGTGTCACAGGTGGGGTTAGCGTCACAACCCAGCGTCACATCATCTGTCACAGGCCATGTTAGCGTCACTTAACATGCGTCCCGGGGATGTTAGCGTCACAACCCAGCGTCACATGAGTCACGGGCCATATTAGACAGGGCTTTCCTTTAGGACCTGGGGGCGTGGCCATCACTTTCCACAATGGCTGGGGGCGTGGCCAGGACTTTCTTCTAGGAACTGAGGGCGTGGCCAGAGCTTTCTTCTAAGACCTGGGGGCGTGGCCATCACTTTCCACAGTGGCTGGGGGCGTGGCAAGAGCTTTCTTCTAGGACCTGGGGACGTGGCCAGAGCTTTCTTCTAGGACCTGGGGGAGTGGTCAGAGCTTTCTTCTAAAATCTTGAGGGCATGGCCAGGGCTTTCACCGAGGACCTTGGGGCGTGGCTAGAGCTTTCTCTTAGGGCCTGGGGGAGTGGACAGGGCTTTCTTCTAGGACCTGGGGACGTGGCCAAGACTTTGTTCTAGGATATGAGGGCGTGGCCAAGAGTTTGTTCTAAGATATGGAGGCGTGGCCAAGACTTTGTCCTAGGATATGGGGGCGTGGCCAAGAATTTCTTTTAGGACCCGGGGTGTGGCTAGGGCCTTTTTCTAAGACCTGAGGGCGTGGCCAGGACTTTCTTCTAAGACCTAGGGCCGTGGCCAGGGCTTTTTTTCTAGAGCATGAGGGCGTGGCTAGAGCTTTCTTCTGGGACCTTAGGGCGTGGCCAGGGCTTTCTTCTAGGGCCTGAGGGCGTGGCCAGGGCTTTCTTCTAGGACCTGGAGGCGTGGCCAGAGCTTTCTTCTAGGACCTGGGGGCGTGGCCAGGGCTTTCTTTTAGGACCTGAGGGCGTGGCCAGAGCTTTCTTCTAGGACCTGAAGGCGTTCCCAGGGCTTTCTTCGAGGACCTAGGGCATGGCTAGGGCTTTCTTCTAGGACCTGGGGGCGTGGTCATATTTTTTCTAGGACCTAGGGCGTGGTTAGAGCTTTCTCCTAGGACATGGGACGTAGCCAGGGCTTTCTTCTAGGACCTGGGGGCGTGGCCAGGGCTTTCTTGTAGGACCTGAGGGCGTGGCTAGAGCTTTCTTCTAGGACCAGGGGACATGGCCAAGGTTTTCTTCTAGAACCTGGGGGCGTGGTCAGAGCTTTCTTCTAGGACCTGAAGGCGTGCCTATGGCTTTCTTCGAGGACCTAGGGCGTGGCTAGGGCTTTCTTCTAGGACCTGGGGGCGTGGTCATATTTTTTCTATGACCTTGGGCGTGGTTAGAGCTTTCTCCTAGGACATGGGACGTAGCCAGGGCTTTCTTCTAGGACCTGGGAGCGTGGCTGTCTACTAGCACCTTGGGCCATGACCAGGGCTGTCCTCCAGTATTTGGATCCGTGACCAGGTTTGTCCTCCAGTACTTGAGTCCGTGATCAGAGCTGTCCTCCAGTACTAGGGACCGTGACCAGGGTTGTCCTCCAGTACTCGAGGCCGTGAGCAGGGTTGTCCTCCAGTATTGGGCCCGTGAGCAGGGTTGTCCTCCAGTACTTGGGACCATGACTAGGGCTGTCCTCCAGTACTTGGGACCATGACTAGGGTTGTCCTCCGGTAATTGGGACCATGACAAGGGCTGTCCTCCAGTACTTGGAACCATGACCAGGGCTGTCCTCCAGTACTTGGGACGTAACCAGGGCTGTCCTCCAGTACTTGGGTCCGTGACCAGGGCTGTCCTCCAGTACTTGGGACCATGACCAGGGCTGTCCTCCAGTACTTAGGTCCGTGACCAGGGCTGTCCTCCAGTACTTGGGTCCATGACCAGGACTGTCCTCCAGTACTTGGGACCGTGACCAGGGTTGTCCTCCAGTACTTGAGTCCGTGACCGGGGCTGTCCTCCAGTCCTAGGGACCGTGATCAGGGTTGTCCTCCAGTACTTGGGACCATGACCAGGGTTGTCCTCCAGTACTTGGGACCATGACCAGGGTTGTCCTCCAGTCCTAGGGACCGTGACCAGGGATGTCCTCCAGTACTTGGGATCGTGACCAGGGCTGTCCTCCAGTACTTAGGACGTAACTAGGGTTGTCCTCCAGTCCTAGGGACTGTGACCAGGGTTGTCCTCCAGTACTTGTGACCGTGACCAGGGCTGTCCTCCAGCACTTGAGGCCTTGACCAGGGTTGTCTTCCAGTACTTGGGCCCGTGACCAGGGCTGTCCTCCAGTACTTGGGGCCGTGAACAGGGCTGTCCTCCAGTACTAGAGACCGTGACCAGGGCTGTCCTCCAGTATTTGGGCCCGTGACAAGGGCTGTCCTCCAGTACTTGGGACCGCGACCAGAGCTGTCCTTCAGTACTTGGGCCCGTGACCAGGGTTGTCCTCCAGTACTTGGGGCCGTAACCAGAGCTGTCCTCCAGTACTTGGGGCCGTAACTAGAGCTGTCCTTCAGTACTTGGGTCCATGACCAGGGCTGTCCTCCAGTACCTGGGACCGTGACCAGGGTTGTCCTCCAGTACTTGGGGCCATGACCAGGGCTGTCCTCCAGTACTTGGGCCCGTGACCAGGGTTGTCCTCCAGCACATAAAGCCGTGACCAGGGCTGTCCTCCAGTACTTGGGGCCTTGACCAGAGTTGTCCTCCAGTAGTTGAGGCCTTGACCAGGGCTGTCCTTCAGTACTTGGGGCCGTGATCAGGCTGTCCTCCAGTACTTGGGCCCGTAACCAGGGCTGTCCTCCAGTACTTGGGGCCTTGACCAGAGTTGTCCTCCAGTAGTTGAGGCCTTGACCAGGGCTGTCCTTCAGTACTTGGGGCCGTGATCAGGCTGTCCTCCAGTACTTGGGCCCGTAACCAGGGCTGTCCTCCAGTACTTGGGGCCTTGACCAGAGTTGTCCTCCAGTAGTTGAGGCCTTGACCAGGGCTGTCCTTCAGTACTTGGGGCCATGATCAGGCTGTCCTCCAGTACTTGGGCCCGTAACCAGGGCTGTCCTCCAGTACTTGGGACCGTCACCAGGGCTGTCCTCCAGTACTTGGGACCATGACCAGGGCTGTCCTCCAGTACTTGGGGCCTTGATCAGGGTTGTCCTCCAGTACTTGGGATCGTGACCAGGGCTGTCCTCCAGTACTTGGGGCCTTGATCAGGGTTGTCCTCCAGTAAGGGCTGTCCTCCAGTACTTGGGGCCTTGATCAGGGTTGTCCTACAGTACTTGGGATCGTGACCAGGGCTGTCCTCCAGTACTTGTGGCCTTGATCAGGGTTGTCCTCCATTACTTGGGGCCGTGACCAGGGTTGTCCTCCAGTACTTGGGGCCTTGATCAGGGTTGTCCTCCAGTACTTGGGATCGTGACCAGGGTTGTCCTCCAGTACTTGGGGCCTTGATCAGGGTTGTCCTCCAGTACTTGGGGCCTTGATCAGGGTTGTCCTCCAGTACTTGGGGCCTTGATCAGGGTTGTCCTCCAGTACTTGGGGCCGTGACCAGGGCTGTCCTCCAGTACTTGGGGCCTTGATCAGGGTTGTCCTCCAGTACTTGGGATCGTGACCAGGGCTGTCCTCCAGTACTTGTGGCCTTGATCAGGGTTGTCCTCCAGTACTTGGGATCGTGACCAGGGCTGTCCTCCAGTACTTGTGGCCTTGATCAGGGTTGTCCTCCAGTACTTGGGATCGTGACCAGGGCTGTCCTCCAGTACTTGTGGCCTTGATCAGGGTTGTCCTCCAGTACTTGGGATCGTGACCAGGGTTGTCCTTTAGTACTTGGGATCGTGACCAGGGCTGTCCTCCAGTACTTGGGGCCTTGATCAGGGTTGTCCTCCAGTACTTGGGGCCGTGACCAGGGCTGTCCTCCATTACCTGGGACCATGACCAGGGCTGTCCTTCAGTACCTGGGACCATATCAGGGCTGTCCCTCAGTACTTTGGGCCGTAACCAGGGCTGTCGTCCAGCACCTGGTGGCATGGACAGAGCTGTCGTGCAACACCAGCTGTCGTGCAACACCAGCTGTCGTGCAACACCAGCTGTCGTGCAACACCAGGTGGCGTGCCAGAGCTGTCGTCTAGCACCTGGTAATCATGCCGGGGTCACTATAAACATTCTCAGCACCTGTCCTGCCTTGGTCCCTATAAACGTTCTCAGCAACTGTCCTTCCTTGGTCACTATTAACGTTCTCAGTACCTGTCCTACCTTGGTCACTATAAACGCTCTCAGCAACGGGCGTATCTTGGTTACTATAAACGGTCTAAGCACCTGTCACGTGGGTCACTATAAACGTTCTCAACATCTGTCGCGCCTGGGTGGCTATAAATGTTCTCAGCACCTATCGTGTCTGAATCATTATAACTTTCTCAGGACCTGTTAAGTCTGGAACACCTTTAACTTCCTCAGCATTAATCGTGCATGCATCGTTATAAATGCCCTCATCATCGGTTATTCCTGGGTCACTGAAAATGTTCACAGTGCCTCTCCTGCCTTGGTCACAATAAACGTCCTCAGCACCTGCCCTGCCTTGGTCACTATAAACGTTGTCAGCAACTGTCCTGCCTTGGTCACTATAAACGTCCTCAGTAAAAGTCTTACCTTGGTCACTATAAACGCTCTTAGTACCTGTCCTACCTTGGTCACTATAAACATTCTCTGCACCTGTCGTGCCTTGGTCACTATAAACGTTTTCAGCTTTTCAGCACTTGTTGTGCCTTGGTCACTATAACGTTCTCAGCACCAGTCCTGCCATGGTCACTATAAACTTTCTCAGAACCTGTCGTGCCTTGGTCACTATAAACGTTCTCAGCACCTATCATACCCTGGTCACTATAAACGTTCTTAACACCTGTTGTACCTTGGTCACTTTAAACGTTTTCAGGTTATGTCCTGCCTTGGTTACTATAAACATTCTCTGCACCTGTCGTGCCTTGGTCACTATAAACGTTCTCAGCATCTATTTTACCTTCGTTACTATAAACTTTCTCAGCGCCTATACTTTGGTTGCTATAAACGTTCTCAGCACGTATCATACCCTGGTTACTATAAACGTTCTCAGCACTTGTCATGCCTTGGTCACTATAAACGTTCTCAACAGCTATACTACCTTGGTCACTATAAACGTTCTCAGCAATCATACCTTGGTTACTATAAAGGTTTTCAGCACCTATCATACCTTTGTCACTATACACGTCCTCAGTACCTGTCGTACCTTGGTCACTATAAACGTTCTCAGCACCTTTCCTACCTTGGTCACCACAAACGTTCTCAGACCTGTTGTGCCTTGGTCACTATAAACGTTCTCTGAACCTGTCGTGCCTTGGTCACTATAAACGTTCTCAGCACCTATCATGCCTTGGTCACTATTAACGTTCTCAGTACTTGTGCGTTGGTCACAATAAACGCTCACAGCACCTATCATACCTTGGTTACTGTAAACGTTCTCAGAAACTGTCATACCTTCGTTACTATCGACATTCTCAGTACCTATCATACCTTGGCCACTATAAACGTTCTTAGAACCTATCATACCTTGGTTACCATAAACGGTCTCAAAATCTATCATATCTTGGTTACTATAAACGTTCTTATGATCTATCATACCTTGGTCACTATAAACGTTCTCAGTACCTGTCGTGCCTTGGTCACTGTAAACATTCTCAGCACCTGTCATACCTTGGTTACTATAAACGTTCTCAGGACCTATCATACCTTGGTCGCTAAACGTTTTCAGCACCTGTCAAGCCTGGTCCATTATAAGCGTGTCCATAACCAGCTCTTGCCTAGGTCACTAGGAGTCTCAGCACTTGGGTCAAGATAATGGAGTCAACACTTTCTTGCTTTGACCTAAATCAACGACCACGGTAAATGTCGTGTTTGGATCATTATAAACATCCTCAGTACCTATCAAGCCTGGGTCACTATAAAAGGTCTTAGCAACCATCAAGCTAGGTCATTATAACGTCCTCAGCACCTGTCAATGTGCCACCATAAATGTGTGCAACACCTGTTCTGCCTGGGTCACTATATACCTTCTTTACGTAAAACCTGTCGACCCTAGATCACTCTAATGGTCCTCAGCACCTGTCATGTCTGGATCATTATAAACGTCCTCAGTACTTGTCGTGCCTGGGTCACTATAATCGTTCTCCACCTCTCATTCATGTGTCACACTAAACGTCCTCAGCACCTGTCGTGTCTGGATCATTATAAACGTCCTCAGCACCTGTCGTGTCTGGATCATTATAAACGTCCTCAGCACCTGTCGTGTCTGGATCATTATAAACGTCCTCAGCACCTGTCGTGCCTGGATCCCTGTACATTTTCTCAACACCTGCCGTGTCTGGGTTATCATAACTGTCCTCAGTACTAGTTGTGCCTGGGTCACTGTAAACTTTCTCAACACTTGTCATGCCTGGGTACTTCGAACTTTCCCAGCTCCTGTCGTTTACTGACAAAGTTCTCAGTCCTTGTCGTGCCTGAATCATTATCAACCACTCGTGCTTGCATTACTGAAAAGGTTTTCTGCATCTGTCGTTCTCTGGTTGCTTTAAATGTTCTCAGCACCTGTCGTTCCTTAATTGCTTTATACGTTCTAAGCACCTGTCGTGCCTGGATCACTATACACATTCTCAGCAACAGTTGTGCGTCAGTCACTATAAACGTTTTCATCACCAGTCGTGCCTGGATCACTATAAACGTTCTTAGCACCTGTTGTGCGTCAATCAATACAAAAGTTTTCATCATGGGTCATGCATGGCACATCACAAACGTCCCCAGTATCAGTCATGTCTGGATCACTATAAACGTTCTTAACCCAGTCATATCTGAATCGCAATAAACGTTCCAAACACCTGTCGTGCACTGAGTCAGTATAAACGTCCTCAGCACCAGTCGTGCCTGGATCATTATGAATGTTCTTGGCAACAGTCGTATCTAAATGACTATAAACGTTCTCACCGCCAGTCATGCATGGCTCACTATAAACGTTCTTAGCACCAGTCATGTGTGGACCATTATAAACGTTCTCAGCACCAGTCATATATGGAACTCTACAAACGTTCTCGGCACCAGTCATGTGTGACCCACTATAAACGTTTTCAGCACCAGGCATGCTTGGATCACTATAAACGTTTTCAGCACCATTCATGCGTACATCACTGTAAACGTTTTCATCACCAGTCATGCCTGGATCACTGTAAATGTTCTTGGCAACAGTCGTGAGGGAATTACTATAAATATTCTCATCACTACTGCCTGGATCACTATAAACGTTCTCATCATAAGTCATGCCTGGCTCACTATAAACGTTCTCAGCCCAGTCGTGAGGGCATTACTATAAACGTTCTCAGCCCAGTCGTGAGGGCATTACTATAAACGTTCTCAGCCCAGTCGTGAGGGCATTACTATAAACGTTCTCAGCCCAGTCGTGAGGGCATCACTATAAACGTTCTCAGCCCAGTCGTGAGGTGGATCACTATAAACGTTCTCAGCCCACTCGTGAGGGGATCAGTACAAAC